>NC_134509.1:1308119-1566910 GCF_027942865.1 Odontesthes bonariensis | reverse complement strand
TTTCAGTCTTACTTTGTGCTTACTTTGTGCTAACTTTGTGCTTACTTCAGTCTTACTTTGTGCTTACTTTGAGCTTACTTCAGTCTTACTTTGAGCTTACTTCAGTCTTACTTTGAGCTTACTTCAGTCTTACTCTGGGCTTACTTTGAGCTTACTTCAGTCTCAATTTGAGCTTACTTTGTGCTTACTTTGTGCTAACTTTGTGCTTACTTTGTGCTTACTTTGAGCTAACTTTGTGCTTACTTCAGTCTTACTTTGTGCTTACTTTGAGCTTACTTCAGTCTTACTCTGGGCTTACTTTGAGCTTACTTCAGTCTTAATTTGAGCTTACTTTGTGCTTACTTTGTGCTAACTTTGTGCTTACTTCAGTCTTACTTTGTGCTTACTTTGTGCTTACTTCAGTCTTACTCTGGGCTTACTTTGAGCTTACTTCAGTCTTAATTTGAGCTTACTTTGAGCTTACTTCAGTCTTACTGTGAGCTTACTTTGAGCTTACTTTGAGCTTACTTTGAGCTTACTTTGAGCTTACTTCAGTCTTACTTTGAGCTTACTTTGAGCTTACTTCAGTCTTACTTTGAGCTTACTTTGAGCTTACTTCAGTCTTACTGTGAGCTTACTTTGAGCTTACTTCAGTCTTACTTTGTGCTTACTTTGAGCTTACTTCAGTCTTACTTTGAGCTTACTTCAGTCTTACTTTGAGCTTACTTTGAGCTTACTTTGAGCTTACTTCAGTCTTACTTTGAGCTTACTTCAGTCTTACTTTGAGCTTACTTTGAGCTTACTTTGAGCTTACTTCAGTCTTACTGTGAGCTTACTTTGAGCTTACTTCAGTCTTACTTTGAGCTTACTTTGAGCTTACTTCAGTCTTACTTTGAGCTTACTTCAGTCTTACTTTGAGCTTACTTTGAGCTTACTTCAGTCTTACTTTGAGCTTACTTTGAGCTTACTTCAGTCTTACTTTGAGCTTACTTCAGTCTTACTGTGAGCTTACTTTGAGCTTACTTTGAGCTTACTTCAGTCTTACTTTGAGCTTACTTTGAGCTTACTTCAGTCTTACTTTGAGCTTACTTTGAGCTTACTTTGTGCTTACTTCAGTCTTACTTTGAGCTTACTTCAGTCTTACTTTGAGCTTACTTCAGTCTTACTTTGAGCTTACTTTGAGCTTACTTCAGTCTTACTTTGAGCTTACTTCAGTCTTACTTTGAGCTTACTTTGAGCTTACTTCAGTCTTACTTTGAGCTTACTTTGAGCTTACTTCAGTCTTACTTTGAGCTTACTTTGAGCTTACTTCAGTCTTACTTTGAGCTTACTTTGAGCTTACTTTGAGCTTACTTCAGTCTTACTTTGAGCTTACTTCAGTCTTACTTTGAGCTTACTTTGAGCTTACTTCAGTCTTACTTTGAGCTTACTTTGAGCTTACTTCAGTCTTACTTTGAGCTTACTTTGAGCTTACTTCAGTCTTACTTTGAGCTTACTTTGAGCTTACTTTGAGCTTACTTTGTGCTTACTTCAGTCTTACTTTGAGCTTACTTCAGTCTTACTTTGAGCTTACTTTGAGCTTACTTCAGTCTTACTTTGTGCTTACTTTAGTCTTACTTTGAGCTTACTTCAGTCTTACTTTGTGCTTACTTTGAGCTTACTTCAGTCTTACTTTGTGCTTACTTTGAGCTTACTTCAGTCTTACTTTGTGCTTACTTCAGTCTTACTTTGAGCTTACTTCAGTCTTACTTTGTGCTTACTTTGTGCTTACTTCAGTCTTACTTTGTGCTTACTTCAGTCTTACTTTGTGCTTACTTTGTGCTTACTTTGTGCTTACTTCAGTCTTACTTTGTGCTTACTTTGTGCTTACTTCAGTCTTACTTTGTGCTTACTTCAGTCTTACTTTGTGCTTACTTCAGTCTTACTTTGTGCTTACTTTGTGCTTACTTCAGTCTTACTTTGTGCTTACTTCAGTCTTACTTTGTGCTTACTTTGTGCTTACTTCAGTCTTACTTTGTGCTTACTTTGTGCTTACTTCAGTCTTACTTTGAGCTTACTTCAGTCTTACTTTGTGCTTACTTCAGTCTTACTTTGAGCTTACTTTGTGCTTACTTTGTGCTTACTTCAGTCTTACTTTGTGCTTACTTCAGTCTTACTTTGTGCTTACTTTGTGCTTACTTCAGTCTTACTTTGTGCTTACTTCAGTCTTACTTTGTGCTTACTTCAGTCTTACTTTGAGCTTACTTCAGTCTTACTTTGTGCTTACTTTGAGCTTACTTCAGTCTTACTTTGTGCTTACTTCAGTCTTACTTTGAGCTTACTTCAGTCTTACTTTGTGCTTACTTTGAGCTTACTTCAGTCTTACTTTGTGCTTACTTCAGTCTTACTTTGTGCTTACTTTGAGCTTACTTCAGTCTTACTTTGTGCTTACTTCAGTCTTACTTTGTGCTTACTTTGAGCTTACTTCAGTCTTACTTTGTGCTTACTTTGAGCTTACTTCAGCCTTACTTTGAGCTTACTTCAGTCTTACTTTGTGCTTACTTCAGTCTTACTTTGTGCTTACTTTGAGCTTACTTCAGTCTTACTTTGTGCTTACTTCAGTCTTACTTTGAGCTTACTTTGAGCTTACTTCAGTCTTACTTTGTGCTTACTTTAGTCTTACTTTGAGCTTACTTTGAGCTTACTTCAGTCTTACTTTGAGCTTACTTTGAGCTTACTTCAGTCTTACTTTGAGCTTACTTCAGTCTTACTTTGTGTTTACTTCAGTCTTACTTTGGGCTTACTTTGAGCTTACTACAGTCTTACTTTGAGCTTACTTTGAGCTTACTTCAGTCTTACTTTGAGCTTACTTTGAGCTTACTTCAGTCTTACTTTGGGCTTACTTCAGTCTTACTTTGAGCTTACTTCAGTCTTACTTTCTGCTTACTTCAGTCTTACTTTGTGCTTACTTCAGTCTTACTTTGTGCTTACTTCAGTCTTACTTTGTGCTTACTTTGAGCTTACTTCAGTCTTCCTTTGAGCTTACTTTGTGCTTACTTCAGTCTTACTTTGAGCTTACTTTGAGCTTACTTCAGTCTTACTTTGAGCTTACTTCAGTCTTACTTTGAGCTTACTTCAGTCTTACTTTGAGCTTACTTTGAGCTTACTTCAGTCTTACTTTGAGCTTACTTCAGTCTTACTTTGAGCTTACTTCAGTCTTACTTTGAGCTTACTTTGAGCTTACTTCAGTCTTACTTTGAGCTTACTTTGTGCTTACTTTGTGCTTACTTTGAGCTTACTTTGTGCTTACTTTGTGCTTACTTTGTGCTAACTTTGTGCTTACTTCAGTCTTACTTTGTGCTTACTTTGAGCTTACTTCAGTCTTAATTTGAGCTTACTTTGTGCTTACTTTGTGCTTACTTTGTGCTAACTTTGTGCTTACTTCAGTCTTACTTTGTGCTTACTTTGAGCTTACTTCAGTCTTACTTTGGGCTTACTTTGAGCTTACTTCAGTCTTAATTTGAGCTTACTTTGTGCTTACTTTGTGCTAACTTTGTGCTTACTTCAGTCTTACTTTGTGCTTACTTTGTGCTAACTTTGTGCTTACTTTAGTCTTACTCTGGGCTTACTTTGAGCTTACTTCAGTCTTAATTTGAGCTTACTTTGTGCTTACTTTGTGCTTACTTTGTGCTAACTTTGTGCTTACTTCAGTCTTACTTTGTGCTTACTTTGTGCTAACTTTGTGCTTACTTCAGTCTTACTTTGTGCTTACTTTGTGCTAACTTTGTGCTTACTTCAGTCTTACTTTGTGCTTACTTTGAGCTTACTTCAGTCTTACTTTGTGCTTACTTTGTGCTAACTTTGAGCTTACTTCAGTCTTACTTTGAGCTTACTTCAGTCTTACTTTGAGCTTACTTCAGTCTTACTCTGGGCTTACTTTGAGCTTACTTCAGTCTCAATTTGAGCTTACTTTGAGCTAACTTTGTGCTTACTTCAGTCTTACTTTGTGCTTACTTTGAGCTTACTTCAGTCTTAATTTGAGCTTACTTTGTGCTTACTTTGTGCTAACTTTGTGCTTACTTCAGTCTTACTTTGTGCTTACTTTGAGCTTACTTCAGTCTTAATTTGAGCTTACTTTGTGCTTACTTTGTGCTAACTTTGTGCTTACTTCAGTCTTACTCTGGGCTTACTTTGAGCTTACTTCAGTCTTAATTTGAGCTTACTTTGTGCTTACTTTGTGCTTACTTTGTGCTAACTTTGTGCTTACTTCAGTCTTACTTTGTGCTTACTTTGTGCTAACTTTGTGCTTACTTCAGTCTTACTTTGTGCTTACTTCAGTCTTACTTTGTGCTTACTTTGTGCTAACTTTGTGCTTACTTCAGTCTTACTCTGGGCTTACTTTGAGCTTACTTCAGTCTTAATTTGAGCTTACTTTGTGCTTACTTTGTGCTTACTTTGTGCTAACTTTGTGCTTACTTCAGTCTTACTTTGTGCTTACTTTGAGCTTACTTCAGTCTTACTTTGAGCTTACTTCAGTCTTACTTTGAGCTTACTTCAGTCTTACTCTGGGCTTACTTTGAGCTTACTTCAGTCTCAATTTGAGCTTACTTTGAGCTAACTTTGTGCTTACTTCAGTCTTACTTTGTGCTTACTTTGAGCTTACTTCAGTCTTACTTTGGGCTTACTTTGAGCTTACTTCAGTCTTAATTTGAGCTTACTTTGTGCTTACTTTGTGCTAACTTTGTGCTTACTTCAGTCTTACTTTGTGCTTACTTTGTGCTAACTTTGTGCTTACTTCAGTCTTACTCTGGGCTTACTTTGAGCTTACTTCAGTCTTAATTTGAGCTTGCTTTGTGCTTACTTTGTGCTTACTTTGTGCTAACTTTGTGCTTACTTCAGTCTTACTTTGTGCTTACTTTGTGCTAACTTTGTGCTTACTTCAGTCTTACTTTGTGCTTACTTCAGTCTTACTTTGTGCTTACTTTGTGCTAACTTTGTGCTTACTTCAGTCTTACTTTGTGCTTACTTTGAGCTTACTTCAGTCTTACTTTGAGCTTACTTCAGTCTTACTTTGAGCTTACTTCAGTCTTACTCTGGGCTTACTTTGAGCTTACTTCAGTCTCAATTTGAGCTTACTTTGTGCTTACTTTGTGCTAACTTTGTGCTTACTTTGTGCTTACTTTGAGCTAACTTTGTGCTTACTTCAGTCTTACTTTGTGCTTACTTTGAGCTTACTTCAGTCTTACTCTGGGCTTACTTTGAGCTTACTTCAGTCTTAATTTGAGCTTACTTTGTGCTTACTTTGTGCTAACTTTGTGCTTACTTCAGTCTTACTTTGTGCTTACTTTGTGCTTACTTCAGTCTTACTCTGGGCTTACTTTGAGCTTACTTCAGTCTTAATTTGAGCTTACTTTGAGCTTACTTCAGTCTTACTGTGAGCTTACTTTGAGCTTACTTTGAGCTTACTTTGAGCTTACTTTGAGCTTACTTCAGTCTTACTTTGAGCTTACTTTGAGCTTACTTCAGTCTTACTTTGAGCTTACTTTGAGCTTACTTCAGTCTTACTGTGAGCTTACTTTGAGCTTACTTCAGTCTTACTTTGTGCTTACTTTGAGCTTACTTCAGTCTTACTTTGAGCTTACTTCAGTCTTACTTTGAGCTTACTTTGAGCTTACTTTGAGCTTACTTCAGTCTTACTTTGAGCTTACTTCAGTCTTACTTTGAGCTTACTTTGAGCTTACTTTGAGCTTACTTCAGTCTTACTGTGAGCTTACTTTGAGCTTACTTCAGTCTTACTTTGAGCTTACTTTGAGCTTACTTCAGTCTTACTTTGAGCTTACTTCAGTCTTACTTTGAGCTTACTTTGAGCTTACTTCAGTCTTACTTTGAGCTTACTTTGAGCTTACTTCAGTCTTACTTTGAGCTTACTTCAGTCTTACTGTGAGCTTACTTTGAGCTTACTTTGAGCTTACTTCAGTCTTACTTTGAGCTTACTTTGAGCTTACTTCAGTCTTACTTTGAGCTTACTTTGAGCTTACTTTGTGCTTACTTCAGTCTTACTTTGAGCTTACTTCAGTCTTACTTTGAGCTTACTTCAGTCTTACTTTGAGCTTACTTTGAGCTTACTTCAGTCTTACTTTGAGCTTACTTCAGTCTTACTTTGAGCTTACTTTGAGCTTACTTCAGTCTTACTTTGAGCTTACTTTGAGCTTACTTCAGTCTTACTTTGAGCTTACTTTGAGCTTACTTCAGTCTTACTTTGAGCTTACTTTGAGCTTACTTTGAGCTTACTTCAGTCTTACTTTGAGCTTACTTCAGTCTTACTTTGAGCTTACTTTGAGCTTACTTCAGTCTTACTTTGAGCTTACTTTGAGCTTACTTCAGTCTTACTTTGAGCTTACTTTGAGCTTACTTCAGTCTTACTTTGAGCTTACTTTGAGCTTACTTTGAGCTTACTTTGTGCTTACTTCAGTCTTACTTTGAGCTTACTTCAGTCTTACTTTGAGCTTACTTTGAGCTTACTTCAGTCTTACTTTGTGCTTACTTTAGTCTTACTTTGAGCTTACTTCAGTCTTACTTTGTGCTTACTTTGAGCTTACTTCAGTCTTACTTTGTGCTTACTTTGAGCTTACTTCAGTCTTACTTTGTGCTTACTTCAGTCTTACTTTGAGCTTACTTCAGTCTTACTTTGTGCTTACTTTGTGCTTACTTCAGTCTTACTTTGTGCTTACTTCAGTCTTACTTTGTGCTTACTTTGTGCTTACTTTGTGCTTACTTCAGTCTTACTTTGTGCTTACTTTGTGCTTACTTCAGTCTTACTTTGTGCTTACTTCAGTCTTACTTTGTGCTTACTTCAGTCTTACTTTGTGCTTACTTTGTGCTTACTTCAGTCTTACTTTGTGCTTACTTCAGTCTTACTTTGTGCTTACTTTGTGCTTACTTCAGTCTTACTTTGTGCTTACTTTGTGCTTACTTCAGTCTTACTTTGTGCTTACTTCAGTCTTACTTTGTGCTTACTTCAGTCTTACTTTGAGCTTACTTCAGTCTTACTTTGTGCTTACTTTGAGCTTACTTCAGTCTTACTTTGTGCTTACTTCAGTCTTACTTTGAGCTTACTTCAGTCTTACTTTGTGCTTACTTTGAGCTTACTTCAGTCTTACTTTGTGCTTACTTCAGTCTTACTTTGTGCTTACTTTGAGCTTACTTCAGTCTTACTTTGTGCTTACTTTGAGCTTACTTCAGCCTTACTTTGAGCTTACTTCAGTCTTACTTTGTGCTTACTTCAGTCTTACTTTGTGCTTACTTTGAGCTTACTTCAGTCTTACTTTGTGCTTACTTCAGTCTTACTTTGAGCTTACTTTGAGCTTACTTCAGTCTTACTTTGTGCTTACTTTAGTCTTACTTTGAGCTTACTTTGAGCTTACTTCAGTCTTACTTTGAGCTTACTTTGAGCTTACTACAGTCTTACTTTGAGCTTACTTTGAGCTTACTTCAGTCTTACTTTGAGCTTACTTTGAGCTTACTTCAGTCTTACTTTGGGCTTACTTCAGTCTTACTTTGAGCTTACTTCAGTCTTACTTTCTGCTTACTTCAGTCTTACTTTGTGCTTACTTCAGTCTTACTTTGTGCTTACTTCAGTCTTACTTTGTGCTTACTTTGAGCTTACTTCAGTCTTCCTTTGAGCTTACTTTGAGCTTACTTCAGTCTTACTTTGTGCTTACTTCAGTCTTACTTTGAGCTTACTTTGAGCTTACTTTGAGCTTACTTCAGTCTTACTTTGAGCTTACTTCAGTCTTACTTTGAGCTTACTTCAGTCTTACTTTGAGCTTACTTTGAGCTTACTTCAGTCTTACTTTGAGCTTACTTCAGTCTTACTTTGAGCTTACTTCAGTCTTACTTTGAGCTTACTTTGAGCTTACTTCAGTCTTACTTTGAGCTTACTTTGTGCTTACTTTGTGCTTACTTTGAGCTTACTTTGTGCTTACTTTGTGCTTACTTTGTGCTAACTTTGTGCTTACTTCAGTCTTACTTTGTGCTTACTTTGAGCTTACTTCAGTCTTAATTTGAGCTTACTTTGTGCTTACTTTGTGCTTACTTTGTGCTAACTTTGTGCTTACTTCAGTCTTACTTTGTGCTTACTTTGAGCTTACTTCAGTCTTACTTTGGGCTTACTTTGAGCTTACTTCAGTCTTAATTTGAGCTTACTTTGTGCTTACTTTGTGCTAACTTTGTGCTTACTTCAGTCTTACTTTGTGCTTACTTTGTGCTAACTTTGTGCTTACTTCAGTCTTACTCTGGGCTTACTTTGAGCTTACTTCAGTCTTAATTTGAGCTTACTTTGTGCTTACTTTGTGCTTACTTTGTGCTAACTTTGTGCTTACTTCAGTCTTACTTTGTGCTTACTTTGTGCTAACTTTGTGCTTACTTCAGTCTTACTTTGTGCTTACTTCAGTCTTACTTTGTGCTTACTTTGTGCTAACTTTGTGCTTACTTCAGTCTTACTTTGTGCTTACTTTGAGCTTACTTCAGTCTTACTTTGTGCTTACTTTGTGCTAACTTTGAGCTTACTTCAGTCTTACTTTGAGCTTACTTCAGTCTTACTTTGAGCTTACTTCAGTCTTACTCTGGGCTTACTTTGAGCTTACTTCAGTCTCAATTTGAGCTTACTTTGAGCTAACTTTGTGCTTACTTCAGTCTTACTTTGTGCTTACTTTGAGCTTACTTCAGTCTTAATTTGAGCTTACTTTGTGCTTACTTTGTGCTAACTTTGTGCTTACTTTGTGCTTACTTTGAGCTTACTTCAGTCTTAATTTGAGCTTACTTTGTGCTTACTTTGTGCTTACTTTGTGCTTACTTTGTGCTAACTTTGTGCTTACTTCAGTCTTACTTTGTGCTTACTTTGTGCTAACTTTGTGCTTACTTCAGTCTTACTTTGTGCTTACTTCAGTCTTACTTTGTGCTTACTTTGTGCTAACTTTGTGCTTACTTCAGTCTTACTCTGGGCTTACTTTGAGCTTACTTCAGTCTTAATTTGAGCTTACTTTGTGCTTACTTTGTGCTTACTTTGTGCTAACTTTGTGCTTACTTCAGTCTTACTTTGTGCTTACTTTGAGCTTACTTCAGTCTTACTTTGAGCTTACTTCAGTCTTACTCTGGGCTTACTTTGAGCTTACTTCAGTCTCAATTTGAGCTTACTTTGAGCTAACTTTGTGCTTACTTCAGTCTTACTTTGTGCTTACTTTGAGCTTACTTCAGTCTTACTTTGGGCTTACTTTGAGCTTACTTCAGTCTTAATTTGAGCTTACTTTGTGCTTACTTTGTGCTAACTTTGTGCTTACTTCAGTCTTACTTTGTGCTTACTTTGTGCTAACTTTGTGCTTACTTCAGTCTTACTCTGGGCTTACTTTGTGCTAACTTTGTGCTTACTTCAGTCTTAATTTGAGCTTACTTTGTGCTTACTTTGTGCTTACTTTGTGCTAACTTTGTGCTTACTTCAGTCTTACTTTGTGCTTACTTTGTGCTAACTTTGTGCTTACTTCAGTCTTACTTTGTGCTTACTTCAGTCTTACTTTGTGCTTACTTTGTGCTAACTTTGTGCTTACTTCAGTCTTACTTTGTGCTTACTTTGAGCTTACTTCAGTCTTACTTTGAGCTTACTTCAGTCTTACTTTGAGCTTACTTCAGTCTTACTCTGGGCTTACTTTGAGCTTACTTCAGTCTCAATTTGAGCTTACTTTGTGCTTACTTTGTGCTAACTTTGTGCTTACTTTGTGCTTACTTTGAGCTAACTTTGTGCTTACTTCAGTCTTACTTTGTGCTTACTTTGAGCTTACTTCAGTCTTACTCTGGGCTTACTTTGAGCTTACTTCAGTCTTAATTTGAGCTTACTTTGTGCTTACTTTGTGCTAACTTTGTGCTTACTTCAGTCTTACTTTGTGCTTACTTTGTGCTAACTTTGTGCTTACTTCAGTCTTACTCTGGGCTTACTTTGAGCTTACTTCAGTCTTAATTTGAGCTTACTTTGTGCTTACTTTGTGCTTACTTTGTGCTAACTTTGTGCTTACTTCAGTCTTACTTTGTGCTTACTTCAGTCTTACTTTGTGCTTACTTTGTGCTAACTTTGTGCTTACTTCAGTCTTACTTTGTGCTTACTTTGAGCTTACTTCAGTCTTACTTTGAGCTTACTTCAGTCTTACTTTGAGCTTACTTCAGTCTTACTTTGTGCTTACTTTGAGCTTACTTCAGTCTTACTTTGGGCTTACTTTGAGCTTACTTCAGTCTTACTTTGAGCTTACTTTGAGCTTACTTCAGTCTTACTTTGGACTATATATATTTTGGATATACATCTTGACGACATGGCAATATGACATCAAGTGGGGGATTAGCTCAGATGGTAGAGCGCTCGCTTAGCATGCGAGAGGTAGCGGGATCGATGCCCGCATCCTCCAAACTTTTTTTTTATTTCTATACATATTGATTAAAATTTAATTCTGTTAAGTATTTTGTTGTTGTTAAACACAACTCAGTGTGAATGACTCTATATCCTCTGTAGAATAATTCAGTCCAGATAGGCCAATCTTGTTATTGTAGTTGCCATTCAGGACCTAGTCGAGGGTGATCTATAGCCCATAAAAGCAGTGAAATGGCCATTTATACATTTACTTTAAAATGCATTCACACTGAATTATGCTTAACAACTACAAAATACTTAACAGAATTAAATTTTGTAACGGAATTAAATTTCAATAAATAAGTATCGAAAAAAAATTTAATAATTTGGAGGATGCGGGCATCGATCCCGCTACCTCTCGCATGCTAAGCGAGCGCTCTACCATCTGAGCTAATCCCCCACATGACATCATTGTAACGTCGTCATCATCTATATCCGGTACATTTCGGGAATGATATGTTATGACATCATTTAAACAAAAAACGAAAACTTATGCTGCTATTACCTGACTGTCTTTGCACCACTATGCAACTTGCAAGCTTAGCCATTACCAAACAGAGCTGTTTTGCACCATTCCACCATTCCATCCTCCAATGCACTTTACTTACTTTAAATGCCTATTTTATGTTTAGATACTTATATTTAATGTTTAGCTATACCTAGTTTTTCACCATATGTCTATTTAATGTTTAGCTATAGCTAGTTTTTCACTATACCTATTTAATGTTTAGCTATGTGTAATTTTTTACCATATGTCTTTGTTTTCAGCGTGGGATGTTGGGAAACGTGATTTCGATTGCTTCGTATGTCTGGTACATGTAAAGAATTAACAATAAAGCTGAATTGAATATAATTGAATGAGATTCCTTCAAAATGAGGAACGCTTCACGAATTTGCGTGTCATCCTTGCGCAGGGGCCATGCTAATCTTCTCTGTATCGTTCCAATTTTAGTATATGTGCTACCGGAGTAACACAACATTACCTTCCCCCTGAGCGGTATTTATATGTCGCTGACCTTCCACCCCGCTGACTCACGGTTGTGTCAATAGAGCGGGAGAAGGGTTCAAAGTGGCTTTTAATTGAGAGAAAACAGCCCAAAAACAGCTCTGACTGCTGCTCTGTCCTGTTTCCTAGCTGTAAGAACTCATTCATTCTCAGTTTTTACTCAGTCTGGTTCTGATTCTGCTCATTCAGCTTCACTGTGAGAGACAGTGATGCATGATGGGAAATTTATGCAGGATGTGTTTGGTCAGGCAATCGGGATTGGATGGCTGAAGAGAACAAAAGGCTGACTCGGTACCCCTCCCCCTTCCCCTTCCCTTACATACCAAACGCCTCCTCTTTGTAAATATATTGACTTTGTGCCTACATGCCTCCCTCTCCTCTGGTTAAATCTTGGGTCAAACGTTTTCACAAGCGAGAAAAGATAGATAGATAAGAACAAAAACAAGAAAAGATGAGTGAGCGTATCATAGAGGGATATAAAATGGCGTACCAGAGCCTTTGTTACACACCGTCAGGATGGCCGAGCGGTCTAAGGCGCTGCGTTCAGGTCGCAGTCTCCCCTGGAGGCGTGGGTTCGAATCCCACTTCTGACAATCTTTTTTTCTTCTTTTACTATTTAGGACATTTACATATAGAACATGGTAAATTCCAATCATCAGAACCAAAGATAGATAGATAGATAAGTACTTTATTCATCCCAATTTGGGAAATTGTTGTGTTGCAGCAGCATACAGTAAAAGATATGTAAACAATTAAAGTGAAAACAGGCAAATAGAATAGAATAAAATGAAATGAAATGAAATAAAATAAAATTTAAAATTTAAAAAAAGAAGATTGCAAAAAGACAGCAACCACAGAATGTGAACTTACTCAACAAGTTTGGGTTGATTTACAAAGCAGGATCTGAAACATGCCTTTGTCTCCTGAGCTGACATGAATGCAACGTTAGGTCTTTTTTTTTTTTTTTTTATCCTGCCTGCCCTGGAAAAAATGCCCCTCCAAAAATAAGTAAAAAAAAAACAACAACAAATAAAAGACGTTTTTGCTTGAAATAAGCAAAATAAAAATCTGCCAATGGAACTAGTGAAAATCGGCTTGTCAAGGTTACTTGAAATAAGATGTGATATTTAGGACTTTTGAGATAAAAGTGATCTTGAAATTAGCTTAAAAACCTCTTCAAAATGTCAAAAAAAGCTTGTTTCAGATGAAATCTGACTCAAAACAATTTGTACATGGGAGGGGGATCTAATCTCAATGTTAAACTCATTCCTACGCCCTCGCATCCTTCCATAGGTGTAGGATCCAGTGGGGGCCGTCTGGGGCGTGTCTACCCCAAAATGTCAAACTCATTCCAACGCTTCAGCATCTTTCCATAGGCGTAGAAACCTATGGACTTTGTGCATTGTCGTATACCCGCTCCACCTGTGATATCCTCATTCTCTTGTTTCAATCTTACAACCATAAGTAAAATATCCTCCACCTGCAAACTTCATCCTCTGGCCACAAACAGCTAGACGGCTTCCCTCACCACTGGTGTCCACCAGCGGGTTCGGGGGTTGCTGCCACGACAGGCACCGACCACCTTACGGCCACAGCTCCGGTCGGCCGCCTCAACAATGGAGGCACGGAACATGGCCCACTCGGGCTCAATGTCCCCCACCTCCCCCGGGACATGGCTGAAGCTCTACCGGAGGTGGGAGTTGAAGCTCCTTCTGACAGGGGATTCCGCCAGACGTTCCCAGCAGACACAATACGTTTGGGCCAGCCACAGTGGCGTAACGACACAACAATAGGCCCGTAAGCAACATTGTCTAGGTGGGCCCTATATTCCGTACAACACGTGATAAAGGTCCAGGATAAGGCGACAGTTCCATAAATAGGCCAAGAACATTATGCAATTCTCAGTAGTTTATGATCACACATCACACACATGGAAAAATAGTGATGGCGCACCTTGAATGGAACCATTGGTGACGGCGCACCACATCCATGAAAACATGCTGGTGACGGCACACAATAGCCATGAAAACATATAGGCCTAGCCTACACATCGATGACGGCGCATCATAATAAACGCACACTGTACTCTTAGGCCAGAATAAACACCCAATAAACTCAACACACACACAGAAAAATGGTGACGCGCACCAAATTAATGAAAACGCATAGGTGACGGCGCACCATAATAAACACACTCTCAGGTCAAAATAAACACAACCCAACAATTAGGCTTAATACATGACTATTTTAAGATAAATAAAGTTTTTACTCACATCATAGATGCATCTTCTGTGCCTTCCTCTGCACAAACTCTTCAATCATATCCTGTACATCCAGCTGACGCGCAGTCTCATCTGACAGTATGGCGAGTCCAGAGAGACGACTCTGTCCCATTGAGCTCCTCAGGTAGTTTTTGATTAGTTTTAGTTTGGAAAAGGAACGCTCTGCAGAGGCCATTGTCACTGGGATTGTGAGGAAGATCATGAGAACTGTGCAAACTTCTCCGAAACTTGCTGTGATGCAGCTGTTCTCAACGAGTAGCATCTTCGTCAACTCTCGCACTGTCTTCATTTGTGAAATGCTGTGTTTTAGACAAGCACGGAATGACAGCAGCTGAATGGGGAAATCTGCCGTTATGTCGTCTCTGTAGATGTCCACCAGTTTGCTTGCTTGCAGAAACAGTTCGTCGTCTGTGGCGGTGCACAGTGTCACGGGCTGTGTGGCTTTGAAATGTTCTGCTGTTGATCGCAAACCAGTGAATCGCTGGGTCAACTGAGAGATGACAATATCGAGACATGCATTAAACACATCCACTCGAAAGTAAGACTGGCATCTGCAAGGCGTTCGTCTTGGCCCTGTGCTGCCTGTTTTGAATCTTCGAAGTGCTCGCGGTAACCAGACAGGTCTGCGATAGCGAAGTCCAATAGCTGGACTGCTGTGGGCCCTAGGCGGTCGCGGGCCCGTAAGCAACTGCCGCCTCTGCTTACCGATAGTTACGCCCAGTGGCGATTCTAGAGTCTGTGGGGGCCCCAAGCAAAAAAAATCCTAGGGGGCCCTACCGACCAGTGTTCGTCACCAAAACATCTGACACCGACGAAAAATGTATGAAATAAAACCTCTTTTTATTCCAAACATGAAAAACATTGTTATTTTTAAAATATACGTGTAAAGAATAAATAAATAACTAAAAAAGACTATGTTGTCTACGTTGGCACTTGATATTCGCCTGTTGCTATTTATCTACCGGGTGTAGCTGGCCATCCAATAATAATTGTGTTCATTTAAAGATTCTTTGTGACAAGTAAAGCTGTTCATGATATCGATTTCATAAGTATGGTTTTTATGTTCCACTAGCCTTGAATTTCCAGCGAACGTTGCCAACAATCGCAAACACTCTGAGGGGCCAGTTCTCCGCGAACATAGCCTACAGTGGAACTTGACGTGAGTTTGACGAAGTCAACAATGCAATTATGGAATTATAGAACGGCATGTTAACTAGACAACCTTTGACTAAATCATTTAAATTTAACTGTTCAAAGAAAACATGTTCACCACGAACGTTCGCCACTGTTTGAGACAGTTTATAAAGTAACTAGACAATCTTTGATTGAATGCACCTCAGCTCTCGGGGGCCCCCTAGTGGCTCGGGGCTCCAAGCAGTAGCCTGCCTTGCCTGTTGACAAGGTGCGCCTCTGGTTACGCCCACTGGCCTGCCAGGTCTGACCGGCTTCCTCCCCCACCAGCGGAGCCAACCCACCACCAGGTGGTGATGAGTTGACAGCTCCGCCCCTCTCTTCACCCGAGTGTCCAGGACATGCGGCCACAAGTCCGACAATACGACCACAAAGTCGATCATCGAGCTGCGGCCTCGGGTGTCCTGGTGCCAAGTGCACATATGGACCCCCTTATGCCTGAACATGGAGTTCGTTATGGACAGTCCGTGACGAGCACAGAAGTCCAATAACAAAACACGAAGGCAGTTTCTGTACTCTCAAATAAAGTGATTAATGTGCTCCATCCCTAGTTTCTCAGCTGCAACATCTTCCACAACATCCCATTTACATTGGGAAATGTGTGATGACCAACCCGAGCATGTGATCACACCAATTCTAGCTACTATAGTTAGAATTTAAAGGTGATTTTCAGCTCAGCGTGTCCTTTCGTTTAGCACACAGAACATAATTTACTGAACATTCTTGAGGCTGGCACAACCTTACACTGATCCATGAGTACCAACTCAATTTGTGGGTGGTCATATATAAATGTAGGATTTTTTTTCTGTGTTGAAAATTAAAGGAAAATGCCATTTAAATCTGCTCTCCCTGGCGTGTGTCGAGCATGTTTACCAGGGCCAGGACAGTACTAACTGATTTTTTTAGACCAAATTTTTAATTGGAATTTATATCTGCGATGGTGATTACATCCTTATTGAACCCTGGAGATTGACTGATGACTAATTAAACACAAAGCATTTAGTCAATTAGGTGATTCAGACTTCCAATCAGGAGTCGGTGGCCCATTTCAGAGCTTTAAATGCGGCGACTGGTTGACAATGTGGCGTACATGGAGAAAATAAATCAGCCAAAATTTGGCATAGTATTGAAAAAAGGAAGAAAAGAAAAAAGAAACATTTTTTATCTTTGTTAAGTGATTAATAGCAACCGTGTTAAAAGGAAAGTTAATCTTTAAAGTCTAAGGGACAGAAGTCGAGAGCAGTTGTTTATTTTTATTAAGACACAAGGAGCCAGGTTACCAGCACCAGGTCAGAGTATTCAAACCCAGATATTTAATGTAAAGAGGGGACCCATATATGACTGCCCAGACTTGCCAAACAAAAAGAAGAATTTAATTAATTAATTTAGTTCATCTGAAGGAAATGATTTTTGTATTTCATTTAACCCTCCTGTTGTCCTGCGGGTCCAAAGTGAGCCACCACCATGTTTAGCTGAAGAAAAAAATACCTTAAACTGTCTTTTTCCAACTTGAAATGTTATGACTTTTCCTAAAGGGACCCCATCATTAGAACTGTCCAACTGACAGTTTGTTTGTGGTAAAAAAAAATAATTTAAAAGAAAGTGTAATCCTGAAAACTGGTGATTGTCTTTTTGTATTGTGTAACAAAAAATACATGATAAAAAATGTATTGAATTGAGTTGAATAGATAAATAACAGGTGGTTTCATCATACAAAATAGATTTTGGATTTAAAATTCAATTAAGTTGCTTTATTTTGGGGCTTTGGTAGGGCGGGGCATTTTTGACCCGTAGGACAAAGGGAGTAAACACAATGTTAAGACCACACAAAGGGTTAAAGTGAAATATGAACAAGGATGCATTGTCAACTTCAGATTTTAAGTGTTGTATTTAAAATAAATGTTAAAAAAAAAATACCTGAAACACCATGTTGGCCTCATGTTGAATATATTTTACATCCATTCAGGCTGCTTGTGTGACCAGTAAAACCTACAAACTGCATCTGATCGAGTTTTGATCATTTTGTAATAGTGAGTAAATACTGCCGACACATTTTTGGGTCTTACATGTCACTGTATCTAAAACAGTTCCTTTTTCTGGACTTCTTGTAAAAATGGGCAAAATTGAGAGTATACCTACTTCTCCAGGGACCGCTACACCACTGTTTACCACCAACCCAGACCCCATAAGCTCCAACAACAATTCAGGGTTTTCTTAAGGGATGAAAACTTTTCTCAGATGAAAACTTCTCCAAACAGATCAAGTTTTTCATCAAAAAATCCTTACAATCACTGACCAAGTTGGTAACCTCGGGGTGTTGATAGACTCAGATCTGACTTTCAGCAGCCACATCAAAGCTGTCACCAAGGCAGCTTTTTACCACCTCAGAAACATCAACAGAATTAAAGGTTTCCAGGAGAAACTCATCCATGCATTCATCTCCAGTAGACTCCATCACTGTAACGCTCTTTTAACTGGACTTCCCAAAAAGAGCATTAAACATCTGCAGCTCATCCAGAACGCTGCTGCTGGAGTTTTAACCCGGACTAAGAGATCTGAACACATCACACCAGTTTTAAAATCTTTACTCTGGCTTCCAGTCAGTCACAGAATAGATTTTAAAAGCCTGCTGATGGTTTACATCTGTGATGTGTTCAGAGAATATAAAGCCAGCAGAGCTCTTAGATCCAAGGACTCAGGTCAGCTGGTCCAGTCCAGAGTCCAGACTAAACATGGAGAAGCAGCATTTAGCTGTTATGCTGCTAACAAGTGGAACAAACTGCCAGTGGAGATGAAACTTTCACCAAATGGAGACATTTTTAAATCCAGGTTAAAAACATTTCTGTTCTCATGTGTCTATGCATGAAATCTGCACGATATCTTTGAACTTATCTGGACTGTTGCTTGTGTTTAAATTCATTTATATGATTTTATTTGTTTCTCTTTATATTCTTTTATGTATTTTTAATGCTTCTTCCACTCCCTGCTGCAATGCTTTTATTTTATGTGAAGCACTTTGAATTGTTTGTAAATGAAATGTGCTACAAATAAAGTTGATCAAATTATAGTTTTTTTAATACATGTAAAGTTTTTGTGAAGAAAGGAGGGTTTTTCTCAGATTTTTTTCGCTTGATGAAGAGTTTTCTGAATGTCCACAGTAAACTTCCTCCTCACAGGATATAAGTGTTTTCTTTGATTAAAATGCTTCCTGCAGCGTTCTTCTGCAGTGTTTGAGCTATTTAAAGTTTGTTACGACAGAATGAGATTCCTTCAAAATGAGGAACGCTTCACGAATTTGCGTGTCATCCTTGCGCAGGGGCCATGCTAATCTTCTCTGTATCGTTCCAATTTTAGTATATGTGCTACCGGAGTAACACAACATTACCTTCTCCCTGAGCGGTATTTATATGTCGCTGACCTTCCACCCCGCTGACTCACGGTTGTGTCAATAGAGCGGGAGAAGGGTTCAAAGTGGCTTTTAATTGAGAGAAAACAGCCCAAAAACAGCTCTGACTGCTGCTCTGTCCTGTTTCCTAGCTGTAAGAACTCATTCATTCTCAGTTTTTACTCAGTCTGGTTCTGATTCTGCTCATTTAGCTTCACTGTGAGAGACAGTGATGCATGATGGGAAATTTATGCAGATTGTGTTCGGTTAGGCAATCGGGATTGGATGGCTGAAGAGAACAAAAGGCTGACTCGGCCCACCTCCTCCGATAGCCGAAGTGTTCCCTGATATACCACCAACCCTCACACTATAAGCTCTGTAGAGAGACACTGAGGCAAACAGGAGACCGCGTGGACAGAGAATAGAGGAAGAACTGGTTTAATCCGGTCTGTCTGACGTCAATCCACTTCGTTTCAGCCGGAAGAGTCGAATGCTTGCAGCAGGAAAGCTGCACGGCATCTGAAAACTGCAGTTTACCTAAAATCTGGACTCTTATCTGACCCCCAACAGGAACCTGGACCCTCGCTTACAAACCCGAACGTGACCCGGATTCTCTGCTGTGTGGATACCAAACGATCCGTTTAGCAGTTTGTTGAACCGGAGCTGCAGAACAGCCTTAAACAAGCAGAGTGATTTTGTTCTAAATGTCGACGATCAAAATATGTTAAATGACCATGTTTAATTTCTACGCTCTGTAATTCGCATTAACTGTACGGAAGAGTATTAGGGCCAGGCATAAGAAAAAAATAATAATATTTTGCCTGTCGAGAATAAAGTTGAAATGTCTTAATCTCGTTTAATCTCGACATTATTGTCGACAGGTCAAATATAAATATTTTTTCTTATGCCTGGCCCTAATACTCTTCCGTATTAACTGGCTTCACATTCTGGGTTAAACGGAAGAAAACAGAAGAAGCCATGTTGTTTTTTTGCTGTAATTACACAAACCTGCCATGAGGCGTCGCTGTCGCACCACATCGTCACCGGGCAAAGCCTGGAAATGAGACGGTAAAAAAATACATTTACTGTTACACAAAAAGCCCATAAAAATCAACATAATTAAAGTTGCAGTTTTTAATTACTAAAGACGTATGATCTTAAAAACTAGTTATGTGGTCATGCATGCATCTGTCAGGCGTTAATTTGTTCAACTCAACCGAAAGAAAAAAAACACTCAACCAGACTCCGTGTTAAAAAAAATATTATTTAACGTAAAACGTGAATAATTATCTGAACATATTCAAAACAACAATAATGTCACTAATTACAACCTAAAAAGAAATTCGGCATGGGTTACGAGTCGGTATTTGTCTTCAATTATCACCATAATCTCCTGTGTTATCCTCACAGACAGAAAAACACTCACTTCGTGAAGTTAAACTTACCTTAAATTCACCGAACTTTTAAAAAAAAAAAAAAACTCCGGATTCAGTGTCTTCTCAAACCGTGTCATGAGTTTATATCGTCAGTTTCAAACGGATGAATCTTTGATAAACGCTCTGCAGGTGGACTAATGGCGGGCCCGCGTTAATTGACACGCAGACCTGTTGACCAGCAGCAATAACTCTGCTCACCACCCTAAACAGACCGCTGTTGGTCAACTCAATTAAAAGCTGTTAATTCCAAAATCCGTTCTTTATTCCAAGAAAATCTGGTTTCATCCCCATCTTGTGTATCTTATTGGAACTCCTTTGTGCAGAATGTTAATTGGGGAAAAAAAATTGGTCTCTCCCACACAAGTTTTTTCTCTCTAATAAAGTCAAAGAAGTCTCTTTTAAATTAATTCATAAATTTTATCCAACTCAGCACTTTCTTTAGAAATATAAAGCTGATATTGATATTTCCTGTTCTTTTTGTAAGCTTTATTTACCCAGAAACATCTGCTCATCTGTTTTGGAACTGTACATGCTCGAAGAAGTTCTGGAAAGACATTGTTGCTCTGATATCCAACTATATCCAACCAGATTTCCTTCTTTTCTTTGAAAATGTTTTGTTTGGTATCACAGATTTCAAGGCGAAAGATTCCTCTCCCACATACCTTATCAATCTAATATTGTTGCTTGCTAAATTTCATATTCATAAAAGTAAAATAATGCACAGGATAGATGTAAAATTGTATCTTAACTCAATCTCGAATTCGATTAACAAAAAGGCTATTAAAACTAAGTATTTGGAAAGACTATAACTTATTTTTGTAACTCGCATTTACTTGTGTAATTATTATTATATTAAAAAAAAAATTCTCTCCTCCAAGATCAATAAGCCGTAAATTAGATGTTGTTAAATCCCAAAATTTACCTCCTTAAAACCACAAGCTCATTTTCATCAAACGAGCCGAACTCTGAGCTGGAAACACGAACCTGTGATAGATTAATAATATAATGAATTCATTATTACTGACTGATTTCTTACTAGAATATCTTCTCAATCGTGAGTTTTTCCTGCTGAGTTCTGCAGTTTGTTTGAGGAGGAAAATGCATCCTGCAAACATGAAACGTATCGTAAAAATAGCTGTTTTACAACTTTCTCAAACGTTTTCTTGGTCATATTTGATGATTATTGATTTAATCTTTAGATATTTTCATCATTCTGAAGAACAGGTTTCTGTACATCATCAGAAGCTAAAACTTTGTCCTCCTGCTTGGTGTCATCATAAAGAAAGATCATATTTTTAAAGTTGTACAGTTCACTTTCCTCTGAGGACTTTAGAACCAACAGAAATGCCTTTTTTTTATTATTTGTTCAATATTCACTTATTTTCTGGAGCTAAAAAGAGGAAATATTTTACAGAAATGATCAGATTTTAGTGATTTCAGGCCAAACATGAATATATGTATTAATATAATATAATATAATATAATAACAGGATGTGTTTTCTTTAACATTCTGGAAGTTTTCATTTCTCCCTTTACACTCCGGGTCAGAAAAAAATCCTCAAGGACATTTAATTCATCAGTACAAAAAACCCAAGACAATAAATCCAAATAATCAGAGTTACTGATCCGTCTGATGCTTAATTATGTTTTAATTCTCTTTGTTTGAGTTTACATTTAACAATAAAGTTGTCTTTGTTTCATCTGGAGTCTGAGTCTGTAATAATGAAGCTGTTGGTGAAAATCAAAATGAAAGCTTTTCATGTCAACAACAGGAAACCACTGATTTCTGAGGTTATTTTTGATCTATTGGATGTTTACCATCACTTTGTCCCTAAGTCTCAAACCAGCATCATGAGTCCAGTTCAGAGTTTGGCTGTTTTTAAGAAGATTATCTCATTGCTTTTTGTCTATTTTTCTGTTGTTGGATAGAAGTGAAGTTTGCCTCATTTGGGAGTTATTGAGCCAGTCTGTGGGGAGAGAATAAAGCTGAATGGGTTTTTAAAAACATATATTTTAATCAAGGCAAGGCAATTTTATTTATAGAGCACAATTCGTACACAAGGCAATTCAAAGTGCTTTACAGCTACATAAAATCACAAGAAGGCAATAAAATCATTAAAAATAAAATAAATAAATAAATAAAAATAAAAAAAATAATTAAAAAAAAATAACAATAATAAAAATTTTAAAAAAAATTAAGAACCCATTAAAAAGAATCATTAATTAATTCATTTAAAAGTGAAGAGTGCAGATAAAATACTTTCAGGTGTCATATGCACAGCTAAATAGAACTGTTTTCAGCCTGGATTTAAACATTGTCAGAGTTGAGCCTAAAACATGGCAACAAACACATAAAAAGTACCAAACACTAAACAATCAAAATAAATGCAAATTAGCACAAACTGGTGCTAAATATTATGACCAATAAGATGTTCAAATCTACCCATAATAGATGCAAAGTGACAAACTGCAGTTCTCCTCCAGACCTGCTGGTGGCGGCAGAGGGCGGGGCTCCTTAAAGGAGCAGCCGGCGCCAACAGCAGTGTGTTTCCTGTTGTTCACATATGAGCGGTGTGAGGGCACAACAGGTGAGTTTTGTATTAATTTATCTCAGTTTGGGACACAGTTATAAACCTGTAGCTTAAGTTGGAAGCTGACTGAGTGTGCAATGAACGCTTAACCCGTGTCGGTGGTTCAGAAAGTGCTCTGTAGCGGTTTAGCTGGTTAGCTGTTAGCCTCAGAGCTAACATTGAATGAACGTTCAGCTAACGTAAGCTAACACGAACTCACCCAGAAACTCAACTAAAACGTGAAAATCTCCTTTTGCGAACAAGCCGCTCTATCTAATTCGGTTTCATCTCACGTTCCGACTTAACTTGGGTCATCTGAACCGTAATATGTCATACAGCTGTTCAACGTTTGTGTTTTCGAGCCTTTTTTCTTAGTGATCAGGTTGAATAAAGTCATAAAAATGTATGGAACTGATTGAATATGGGGCAGTTTGGTTAAGCTCACTTGTTTATATATATATATATATATTACACACACACAGGGCTGTAAATGAACTTTTTTGATCACCAGCCAATCAGAATTTCCACTAGCCACATTTTTCCGTGCAAAAAAAGACAGATGAGAGCCACTGAATTAATTTGATGAATTTATTAACTAAAGGTTTAAATTCATTTTACAGTGAAATTGGGAATGTATATCCAATTAAAATAATTACAACAATTAAACTTATGTACATACAAAACTTATTCTAACATTTAATTACTCCTCAACCCTCACATACTATTCAGACTCACATTTTTTGTACATAAAAAAAAAATAACTTTAAAACTGATTTATATTCATGTGAACCCTGAATCTACAAAAATGGAAATATTTAACAATTTTCTAACCATGTTTTAGTGCAGATAATGCAAAAAATTAAACACAAAACTATGTGCAGAGACTAATTATGAGGGGGATACTGTGAAATGCTTAAACATCGTCCGAGCTCTCTGAACTGTCTTCGGACCCATCTAAATCGGTTCCATTTTTCCCTTTTCTCACAAAGTGTGGCCGGCGTGTGCGCAAACTGTCACCATGCCAGATTTCTATGGCTTTGCGTGGGTCGAAGTCTTTGATGTCTGGTGAGCACAATTGTGTTCGCGAGGTTCAATATCATCCTCCTCCCCTCCTTTGGCAGGCATATCTTTTCTCTTTACGGCCGGCTGTCCCAACCATCGCCACATTTTGTTAGCGTTTGCGTCTGTATTTGTATTTGTACCGGCGTCTATTGTATTTCCAAACCAAGAGTGACCCACGCCCACTCCCCTAGTACGGCAGCCAAACATACTTATGTTTGCTCATATAGAAGTACAGCTTAAATCCACTTGATAATCGTTAAAGTACGAAAATGTTGCAATAAATCATTTAAAATGCGTCAAAGTTTTAGCTTTTCTGACATTACTTTTTCTAAGTTGAACGATAATGGATGAGTTCCACACACACCTTTCACCTCGACATGGATTTATTTTAAAAAAAGGTTTATTTATGTTGTCACAAAGATCTTTCTCAAACGACGCTGAAGTTGGCATCCGATTGGCGAATTAAAGGGGTGGGCATAAAGGGCCATTTCACTGCATTTTGATCGACCAAAACAAGGTCTTGTATGGAAACTACAATAGTTACACTGCTGAAATCTGGATGGAATTATTTTAAAGGGGTTGTAGATTCATTAAAACCTTGTTTGAAATATGAGCAGTGTAACTAATGTAGTTTCCATACAGGACTCAGTTTATGGTTATCAGAATACCAAAAATGCAGTGAAATGGCCCTATTCTGCATTTTCACAAATCAGAAAAAGGTTTCACAAATCCCAAAAAAAGTTTTAATGAATCTATAGCCTCTTTAGAATAATTACATCCAAATTTGAACAGTGTAACTATTGTAGTTTCCATACAGGACCTTGTTTTGGTCGATCAAAATGCAGTGAAATGGCCCTTTATGCCCACCCCTTTAATTCGCCAATCGGATGCCAACTTCAGCGTCGTCTTTCTCAAGACATTTCAATAAAAATGTGACTTAAATGAGAATCCTGAGCATAGATTAATAAGTAGTTCAGCTGTGTAAAGAAATTCATCCAAAAGTACTTCTAAGCATCATCCTATAAAATCTGTTTAAAAGTACAAGAGGACATTCAGAGTTTCTCTTTGGACATTTTCTGCTTCTTCCCTCATCTTCAGTCCAGTCCTTGTACCTGAGCATCTTCAGAGGAATGTGTTTTTCTTTGTTAAGCCACTTAACCCTGAGCTGTGAAGCATTCAGGCAGGAAAAAGGCTCCTAATTCAAGGGATGGACCAGTGTTGTGTCCAACTGAGCAAAGAAGCTGGTTTTAAACTGGATCTTTAGGCACTTTGTTCCCAGCAGCCTGTCACACAGACACATCATTTGTTCCCATTTCTTTATTTGCATCTGTGAAAAACAGTTTCATAGTTTTGACTTTTTTCTACATTTAAGTTAAAACTGCTTTCAGTTACCAAAATAGTCAAATTAATAGAAGAAATTCAGTTTAAAAAAAAATCCTAATCCCCAAATAATGAACGTTATCACGTCGAAAAGTAGGAAAAAAACAGACAATAATAAAAATGATGTTATTCAACATTAAGAAAATGTAAATAAGATTAAATTTAAAGCTTAAAAAAGGAATATAAGATCAAATCTAATGACTAATTGAACAATTAATATAAATGAAATGATTAAACTGTTTTATGCCACCAGAAATGAATAATCTAGAAGCTCTTTGTGGGTTTTAGACTGGAATTAAGATTTGTTCCCATTTCTTTAGCTGCATGTGTGAAAAACAGCAAAGATAACACAGTGTGACAGACAGAAAACAGGATTTCTGCAGCAACAAGGTGATTCCCAAAGAGCTGTTAGCTGAAAACTGAAATAACTCCACAGCAGAGCGAACCAGACGGTTTGGGGCTTTCTGTGATTGGTCGGTCAGGTTTACAGAGGTTTAGAAGATAAAGAGATATTATTTTAGACTGAAGTGATGGTGAATAAGCTTCTGTTTCCTCTTCGGTCAGACTCCACCATGGACATCCGACCAAACCACACGATTTACATCAACAACATCAACGATAAAATCAAGAAAGAAGGTGAGTTTATGTTCTTTTTAAATAGCTTCTGACCAACAATCTGTGTAAACAAAGAAATAACTTGTTTCTGAAGTCACTTTTTAATTCTTTAATTGTTTAGTTATAGATCTTTATTATCTAAACCTGCTTGTAGTCAGGTTCACTGTGTACAAAAATGTACTTTTGTGGGAATTTTTTGGGGATTTGTTGACCTTGGGGATTCCAAAAACCAATGTTGCCACTTGAACAGACGCCTGTATGGCGGCCATTTTGGAATTTCAAAACTGGCGCCATAAAATGCAGAATTTCAGCTACCTTGGCCTCTAAACAACCTAAAAACTCAATTTAACATGCCAATCCTACGTTTTCTTGGTCAAGGAATCCAATGGTGACTTCAAAATTATGCTCAGTTATCGTGCTGTGGCGCCCCCAAGGGGTGGGAAAGAAAATTGTGGCACCTCCAAGAAGTGGAAAAGGAAATTGTCACTCTAAAGGCTGATTCATACTCGGCGCAACCTCGCTCATACTAGCTGGTCGCAAATGGCGCAAACGGTGACGTGTCCCAAAATTCCGCCACGCCCCCCTTCGCAAGCTAGAAAATCCTCGCGCGGCGCAAGGGCGCGCACACAACTTTTTTTCTGACTTCGCGCGCGCTCCACCGGAAACAGCTGACCAAGAAAAAGAAAAAATGAACACTGCAGAGACCGTGGTGACCGAGAGGGTGCGCCTCTACAAACATCTGTACGACACGTCTATGAAGTTACACTGGGACAACGTTTGACAAAGTTCGTCTTGTTGCAAAGGACGAACATTCCACCTTCTCTTCTGTTTTTGCCGCAGCCGCTTAGCTCTGAGATACATATACAGTTCTACACCCAGAGTAAATTCATTCCGCATCAGATGTGCCAGCCTCTGCTGACGTGACACCACAGGTGGCATTGTGTATGCTTTCTTCGTATGCTTTTCAGCTTGTTTCCTCAACAGTGACGCTCGCTGGTCTGGAGAGAACTGCAAATGTGACGCATACTCGGCGCAAACTGCGCTTATGAGCTGAAGGAACTGTGAAGGGGCTGGCGCTTTCGATGACGTCATTAATGGTTCTCGAGCCAGAACAGTTGCGCGTTTGCGCCGAGTATGAATCAGCCTTAATCCCCCTTAATGACCCCATGTCAGAAGTCCGTGATCAGAATACTTAAAATTTCTGCATATGATTATATAAACATAGCCTGACTACGTCATACTCACGATTCTAGTCAGAATGTGAGTCTGATACCGCTGGATAGAGATTTGAGTATGGGGCGTGTTTCAACCGAACCAGGAGAAAAAATGCCTCTTCGCTCAATTGGATAGACCTACAACCAATCAGAGCAACGTAATATGTGACGTAGATTAAGCAACACACACTTGTTGTAGGAAGGACGGCAAAAACATCTTTTCTATCGATAAAAGCCTTTATCGCGTTCCTCTGTTCGTCTTTCAAAATGAATGCAATGTGGAGATCCTGTAGAACAGACTCGATGGCAGAATCTACACACCCTAGCTCTCCAGCGGCAGCCGTGTTCAGCTCTTTAGTGACGTAGTCGATAATGTCCCTGTTGATCATCTGTCCATCATCGTATAAAGCCCGCCCTGGCAATCTGATTGGTCCGACCAATTCTTGGTCGGGCATAATGATTTCCCAACTGAGCAGAGCCAGACCGAACTTCCCGACCAAAACTTTTATGGGCGGGGCTAAGTTCGGCTGGCACCCAGGCTAATATAAACAATGGAAAAAGGTAAATTACATCTATTATATTTATTTATATATATATATATATATTTATTAGGGGTGGGACGATATGCTTTGGTCACGATTCGATTTGTATCATGATTCTTGATAATTGCAATTCTACAAGTATTGTGATTCGATATAATCAGTAATTGCAATTTTCTTCCTCCTTTAAAAAAAAAAAAAAACAAGTTGAATCGTACACTTCTAGAATGAATGTTGTTCCCATAAACGATGCACATCGGTCTGAGTCAGTCCAGCAGCTGACATTTATTTCAACTCAGACAAAAAGAGGTACTTAACATGTACAGCATTTTTTTAAAGTTTACAGCACAAATGTGGGCTAGTTTTAACATAGCTTAATGTAATGAAGTTTTTCTGGACACGGATATGACGTAATATAATCGATTCTGGGGAGAAAAATCGATTTAAAAAAAAAAATCGCGATATGTACATGAATCGATTATTTTATTTTTTTTTTTTCGCCCACCCCTAAAATAAATATATATATCTATAGATATATATATAGATATATAGATTCCTTGACCAAGAAAACATAGGATTGGCATGTTGAATTGAGTTTTTAGGTTGTTTAGAGGCCACAGTATCTGAAATTCTGTATTTTATGGCGCCTGTTTTGAAATTCCAAAATGGCCGCCATACAGGCGTCTGTTCAAGTGGCAACATTGGTTTTTGGAATCCCCGAGGTCAACAAATCCCCAAAAAATTCCCACAAAAGTACATTTTTGTACACAGTGAACCTGACTATTGAAGAAGAAGAAGGACTATTGGATCAGAGCAAAGCGCAGAAGAAGAAAGAAGGCTGGGCTCACATTAAACTCTGTTCGTCTTCGTCCCGCAGAGCTGAAGCGTTCGCTCTACGCACTCTTCTCTCAGTTCGGCCAGATCGTCGACATCGTGGCCATGAAGACGGTGAAGATGAGAGGACAGGCCTTCGTCGTCTTCAAAGAGCTCGCCGCCGCCACCAACGCCCTGCGGCAGCTGCAGGGCTTCCCCTTCTACAACAAGCCCATGGTGAGCCCGATGCGGCGTCTTCGTGTGGTCGGCGCTCCTCCTCCTCCTCGTCTCACCCGTGTTTGTTTGTCTGTCTTCCAGAGGATACAGTACGCAAAGACCGACTCAGAGGTCATCACCAAGGTGAAGGGCGCGTACGGCGACAAGGAGAAGAAGAAGGACAAGAAGAAGAAGGCTCAGGAGCCGGCGGCGAACGCCACAAAGAAACCTGCAGCCGTGAGAGAACCGTTACTTCCTGTTTGGTTTTAAACTCTTACCTGATGTTTAAAGAGCTGAGAGTCACCTGCTCCAACCATTTGGGGCTCCAACCAGGTGGGGGGCTGGTGGGGGCTCCAACCAGGTGGAGGCTCCAACCATTTGGTGCTCCAACCAGGTTTGGGGCTGGTGGGGGCTCCAACCAGGTGGAGGCTCCAACCAGGTGGGGGGCTGGTGGGGGCTCCAGGTGGAGGCTCCAACCATTTGGGGCTCCAACCAGGTGGGGGGCTGGTGAGGGCTCCAGGTGGAGGCTCCAACCATTTGTGGCTCCAACCAGGTGGGGGCTTGTGATGATGGACAGCTCCTCTGTGGACGTGGACCTCATGTTCGTTAGATTTCAGATGTGAAACGACCAACATAAAGACTTATTTATGCTGTGCGTCATGCAGTATTTCACCGGAGGAGTTTCCAATCTTCTGCTGCAGGGCACTGATGATAAATCACAGATGCTGGATGAAAGTCTGAGTATATAAACTCCACCCGCCTCCACCCAGGGAAGCTCCGGCTTCTCCAGGCTGAACTGTTAAAGGACTGATGACATAAAACTTCTGAAACGTCCTTTAACCCTAATCCCTGATAGGGGACATTTTTCTCCACTTGGGGTGTACTTTCTCCTCTAATTTCACACTGGAAATAGTCATATATTCTACTATACTCATCATATTTGGTCCAGTTGTGCATTTTTGACTATTTTTTTCAAATTTCAAACACACATCATATACAATGCAATTTTTCATTGTGTAGAAAAAAAAACCTCCTTAATTTCTGAAAAGGGACATTTTTGTCACCTTTTTAAAACAACCTAAAACATCATATGTTAATAGCCTAGAAATCTAGACGCCCCTAGCGGCCGCAAATGGAATTTGCTCCGGGGCCAGTCTAGTCACTTGTGGTCGTTTTGCAACGTTCCAAATCAATAGTTGATCGAGCCAATCAAATCGTGAGGAGCGGGGTCGGAGGCGGGGCTACCTAGTGACGACAGAGGTGCGACGTTTCAGTGTGTAGTTCCAGAGAGAGGTTAAAAAAAAAAAAAGTTCAAGAGAGAGGTAAACAATGGCTGCGCCCGGCGAACAGGCTTTACCCAGTCGATTGCGAGCATGATGTAGCGAAGACGGCGGGCCGATCTTCGTCTCAGAGCTGACAAAACTCTCCGGTAAGGCATTTGAACGGTCAAATTCCGTTAACGGGACGAGAGCAGTCAAAACCGGAAGTGCGTTACTCACTGCGGCTAGCTTTAGCAGCGCTGAATTCGTCTGAACAAAATTGTAAACAGCCGGTATTTTGTCAGATTTTCAACACCTTGGGGGTCTAAACGACTACTTTCTCGCCTGAAAATGTTTCAAATGTTGCTAAAGTTATATATTTACAGAGTTTAGAGCTTAAGAGAAATCAGCTTTTCAGGCCATAGACTACAAACCACGTCGCGTTGACTACATAAAACTTCTTCATCGCTCTGATTGGTTGTTGTGCCATCCTATTGCGTGGCGTTGAATTTGACAGACACCCGTTTATCCCGCCCACACTGCTATCCAGCGTCACTAGACCCCTGTACAGCTATTTGCTGTACGGGTCTGGCTTGCTAGGCTAATATGTTAATGTTTTTTTTCCACAAATCTTTTCTTCAACTTCAGTTCTGATCATAACTACCAGGTTTTCAAATTATTTTCAAAAAAGTAACCATTTAAATTCTGGTTTATATGAGGTAAATGCCAATTTCTGTAAAAAAAAAACCCCACAAAAACTGGTATATTTTCAAAATATGGAATGCAAAGTGGAATTACTGAGTGGGGATCATTATGGTCTGGGGTATGTCAATGATCAGCAACAACATTGATTTTTAATTTTTTTGTTATGCCTGAAAAAAAAAAAAAAAAAAAACTTAATTTCTGAAAAGGGACATTTTTGTCCCCTTTTTAAAACGACCTAAAACAACATATTTTGATATTTTTTTTCAACTTTTTTTTCATAAATCTTAACTACCACGTTTTCAATTATTTTCAAAAAATGAACCCTTTAAATACTGGTTTATGAGGTAAACACCAATTTCTGTTAAAAAACACACGCATAAAAACTGCTGTATTTTCAATGTATGCAATGCAAAGTGAAATATTCTATGAAGGATTATTAGGTCTGGGATATGTCATTGATGAGCTACAACATCAGTTTTTACAGCTTTTTAGTTTTTCTTATATGGCAGATTACAGAAACGGCTCCCATAGACATCCATTATAATGAATACAGCATTAGACTATGGCACACACACACACACGCGCAGTCCAGGATTATTTGGGGGTTTCCCTTTCAGAAATTAAGTTGTTTTAAATCGGGTATGAGGGTTAAAAACGACGTGTTAACTGACCTGATCTGTTCATGCGTCTGTCTTCTTCTCTTTTGCAGGTAACGACCACACCTGTGCACACACCTGCAGTACAGGTAAGGCCCCCTGGATCTTATCAGGCATTCAGGCAGCTCACAGTAATGTTAATGAGTCGATTGAACCCATGAAAGTAAAGAGTTTTTACTTTTAAAGGTGACATATTCTGCCCTTTTTTAACAGTTTAACAGAATTTTGAGGTTTTTTAAGATGTTAGAGACAGACTTTGGTCAGAATGTCTGTTGGTTTCTCCTCATCAGCTCCAGCTCTACACACAGATACAGATAGTTCCTCTGTTGGTCCCAGAGGGAAACAGGTTAGCATGTAGCTGTAAGCTAGCAGCAGATGCTAGCAAACAATGCTTTCTCATCAACAGTGATGGACCAAGCCAGAGATGTACGCAGCTTAACTCGTAGTAATGCATGTGTACCGTTAATTACTGCGTTAAAACACTTTGGATATATTAACCTCATTAAACAGTTGTACTGGGAGACCTCCATCTTTATCAGAAACATGCCGATAATGTGACGTTAGCACACCGAGAGTGAGGAGAGGACCGGTGTTGTGTTGGAAACACACCTTATCCACACAGCTGCAGGTTGATGAGTTACAGAACAGAACCGTTCAGCTAGAAAGCTTCAGCTAACAAAGTAATGTGGGAACAATAATGTTCATCTTTCAGAAAGGAACAGCAACAACTCCTTAGAAGCTGGTGTACGTCATCTTCATTAACTTAGCTGTTAGCGTTAGCTGCTGCTAAAGGAACAGCAACAACTCCTTAGAAGCTGGTGTACGTCATCTTCATTAACTAAGCTGTTAGCGTTAGCTGCTGCTAAAGGAACAGCAACAACTCCTTAGAAGCTGGTGTACGTCATCTTCATTAACTAAGCTGTTAGCGTTAGCTGCTGCTAAAGGAACAGCAACAACTCCTTAGAAGCTGGTGTACGTCATCTTCATTAACTAAGCTGTTAGCGTTAGCTGCTGCTAAAGGAACAGCAACAACTCCTTAGAAGCTGGTGTACGTCATCTTCATTAGCTAAGCTGTTAGCGTTAGCTGCTGCTAAAGGAACAGCAATAACTCCTTAGAAGCTGGTGCACGTCACCTTCATTAGCTAAGCTGTTAGCGTTAGCTGCTGCTAACGGAGCAGCAATAACTCCTTAGAAGCTGGTGTATGTCACCTTCATTAGCTAAGCTGTTAGCGTTAGCTGCTGCTAAAGGAACAGCAACAACTCCTTAGAAGCTGGTGTATGTCACCTTCATTAGCTAAGCTGTTAGCGGTAGCTGCTGCTAAAGTAACAGCAATAACTCCTTAGAAGGGTTAGGGGTCCTGTGAGCGGAGCTCCAGCTGAGTTTTGGCGTCCACGAAGCTAGTCCGGCTAGTTGGCTGGGGCTTGAAAAATAAAGCGTATTGCTTCTCAAAAAAATATGCGTTCAAAAGAGTAATACATTTGCATCACAAAATCGTTCTCGATGAGAAAGTCAGACCTCACTTCGCTTGGCGCTATTTTTGCCTTTGACATCAATGCGTTAAAAGGAAACTGTGCAGACCGAAGAGCAGACCGAGCAGTCCCCTGCTTCCGAGCAGCAAACACCGTAACAGGTGCAGCTATCGCTAGGTGGTTTGACGCATTGATATCAAGGGAGGCAAAAATGGCGCCAAGCGAAGTGAGGTCTGACTTTTTCATCGAGAACGATTTTGTGATGCAAATGTATTACTCTGTTGAACGCATATTTTTTTTGAGAAGCAAGACGCTTTATTTTTCAAGCCCCAGCCAACTAGCCGGACTACCTTCGTGGACTCCAAAACGAGGCTGGAACTCTGCTCACAGGACGCAGCAGGGGGTAAGAAGATGTTCAGAAATGATGTTGCTGATATGGGATGTCATACAGCTTCATGTCAAAAGAGGCGAACTGACCCTTTAACAGAGGGGGCGGGGCTTATCAGAGTGGGGCGGAGTCAACCAGGTTTTTGTGTTTTACACCTGCTGGTGACTTCAGACGCCCTGATATATGCTCCCAGGAACAGGAAGAAGAAGTTTTACACCTCAGACGCCCTGATATATGCTCCCAGGAACAGGAAGAAGGAGTTTTACACCTCAGACGCCCTGATATATGCTCCCAGGAACAGGAAGAAGGAGTTTTACACCTCAGACGCCCCGATATATGCTCCCAGGAACAGGAAGAAGAAGTTTTACACCTCAGACGCCCTGATATATGCTCCCAGGAACAGGAAGAAGGAGTTTTACACCTCAGACGCCCTGATATATGCTCCCAGGAACAGGAAGAAGAAGTTTTACACCTCAGACGCCCTGATATATGCTCCCAGGAACAGGAAGAAGGAGTTTTACACCTCAGACGCCCTGATATATGCTCCCAGGAACAGGAAGAAGGAGTTTTACAGCTCAGACGCCCTGATATATGCTCCCAGGAACAGGAAGAAGGAGTTTTACACTTCAGACGCCCTGATATATGCTCCCAGGAACAGGAAGAAGGAGTTTTACACCTCAGACGCCCTGATATATGCTCCCAGGAACAGGAAGAAGGAGTTTTACACTTCAGACGCCCTGATATATGCTCCCAGGAACAGGAAGAAGGAGTTTTACACTTCAGACGCCCTGATATATGCTCCCAGGAACAGGAAGAAGGAGTTTTACACAATATGGAAGCTTTAAGTATAAAAACCTTGAATGGCTTATAAAATGAGACTCTTTGTGGCAGCTAGAGGAAATTTATCTCAGCAGATCAAACCTTCGGTACCGGCAGGACGATGTTTTGTTAGTCAGAAAAAGTGTCCAAACTTAAAGGTGATTTACCTTCCGATGTCCATCCAGATCAGATGTTTTTAGTCGGCTTTGGTTGAGGGAGGTATTCTCAGACTCTTCTTTGTCAGATTCTGTTTTCGTTGTATTGATCAGGATCTCTGCTGTTCTCTCAGGTTCCAGATAACCCTCCGAACTACATCCTGTTCCTCAGTAACCTCCCCGAGGAGACCAACGAGATGATGCTGTCCATGCTGTTCAACCAGTGAGTTCCCCCTCTGGTTTCTGTTCCCCCCTCTGGTTTCTGTCCCCCCCTCTGGTTTCTGTTCCCCCCCCCTGGTTTCTGTCCCCCCCTCTGGTTTCTGTTCCCCCTCTGGTTTCTGTCCCCCCCTCTGGTTTCTGTTCCCCCCCCCTGGTTTCTGTTCCCCCTCTGGTTTCTGTTCCCCCCTCTGGTTTCTGTCCCCCCCTCTGGTTTCTGTTCCCCCTCTGGTTTCTGTTCCCCCCTCTGGTTTCTGTTCCCCCCTCTGGTTTCTGTTCCCCCCCCCTGGTTTCTGTTCCCCCCTCTGGTTTCTGTTCCCCCCCCCTGGTTTCTGTTCCCCCCTCTGGTTTCTGTCCCCCCCTCTGGTTTCTGTTCCCCCTCTGGTTTCTGTTCCCCCCCCCTGGTTTCTGTCCCCCCCTCTGGTTTCTGTTCCCCCTCTGGTTTCTTTCCCCCCCCCCTGGTTTCTGTCCCCCCCTCTGGTTTCTGTTCCCCCCCCTGGTTTCTGTTCCCCCCCCCTGGTTTCTGTCCCCCCCCTCTGGTTTCTGTTCCCCCCCCCCTCTGGTTTCTGTCCCCCCCCCTGGTTTCTGTTCCCCCCTCTGGTTTCTGTTCCCCCCTCTGTTTTCTGTTCCCCCCTCTGGTTTCTGTTCTGGTTTCTGTTCCCCCCTCTGGTTTCTGTCCCCCCCTCTGGTTTCTGTCCCCCATCTGGTTTCTGTTCCCCCCTCTGGTTTCTGTCCCCCATCTGGTTTCTGTTCCCCCCTCTGGTTTCTGTTCCCCCCTCTGGTTTCTGTTCCCCCCTCTGGTTTCTGTTCCCCCCTCTGGTTTCTGTTCTGGTTTCTGTTCCCCCATCTGGTTTCTGTTCCCCCATCTGGTTTCTGTTCCCCCCTCTGGTTTCTGTTCTGGTTTCTGTTCCCCCATCTGGTTTCTGTTCCCCCATCTGGTTTCTGTTCCCCCCTCTGGTTTCTGTTCTGGTTTCTGTTCCCCCATCTGGTGTCTGTTCCCCCCTCTGGTTTCTGTTCTGGTTTCTGTTCCCCCCCTCTGGTGTCTGTTCCCCCCTCTGGTTTCTGTTCTGGTTTCTGTTCCCCCATCTGGTTTCTGTTCCCCCCTCTGGTTTCTGTTCCCCCTCTGGTTTCTGTTCCCCCATCTGGTGTCTGTTCCCCCCTCGGGTTTCTGTTCTGGTTTCTGTTCCCCCTCTGGTTTCTGTTCCCCCATCTGGTTTCTGTTCCCCCCTCTGGTTTCTGTTCTGGTTTCTGTTCCCCCCCTCTGGTGTCTGTTCCCCCCTCTGGTTTCTGTTCTGGTTTCTGTTCCCCCCCTCTGGTGTCTGTTCCCCCCTCTGGTTTCTGTTCTGGTTTCTGTTCCCCCCTCTGGTTTCTGTTCTGGTTTCTGTTCCCCCATCTGGTTTCTGTTCCCCCCTCTGGTTTCTGTTCCCCCTCTGGTTTCTGTTCCCCCCCTCTGGTGTCTGTTCCCCCCTCTGGTTTCTGTTCTGGTTTCTGTTCCCCCCCTCTGGTGTCTGTTCCCCCCTCTGGTTTCTGTTCTGGTTTCTGTTCCCCCCTCTGGTTTCTGTTCTGGTTTCTGTTCCCCCATCTGGTTTCTGTTCCCCCCTCTGGTTTCTGTTCCCCCTCTGGTTTCTGTTCCCCCATCTGGTGTCTGTTCCCCCCTCGGGTTTCTGTTCTGGTTTCTGTTCCCCCTCTGGTTTCTGTTCCCCCATCTGGTTTCTGTTCCCCCCTCTGGTTTCTGTTCCCCCTCTGGTTTCTGTTCCCCCCTCTGTTTTCTGTTCCCCCCTCTGTTTTCTGTTCCCCCCTCTGGTTTCTGTTCTGGTTTCTGTTTCCGTTTGATTCATTCACCTGAAACTGGACCTCGGAACTGTTCTGTCTGCAGGTTTCCGGGTTTCAAAGAGGTGCGACTCGTCCCGGGGAAACACGACATCTCCTTCGTGGAGTTCGAGAGCGACACTCAGGCGGGCGTGGCCAAAGACGCGCTGCAGGGCTTCCGGATCACGGCCACCTGCGCCATGAAGATCACCTACGCCAAGAAGTAGATCCCGGCGGCGCCCGGGCACAAAGACACTGATCCTTTCTTTTTCATCCCTCTCAACCTTTTTTATTCTATTTTTTGGTCGTCTGAGGAGAAACTCTCGGACTGCGTTTTTTTTGTTTTGTAAAATAAAAGAATAAACACGTTTTACAGAATCGCTGCTTCATATTTAAATACCACGAAATCAGGCGGATCGGTTCATCCGAACCGGAACCTTCACTCAGAGATGATGGGTTTTAATCCAACACTGAGTTCTGGTCCAAAGAGCTGATTTTAGTTCAGGTTGCCAATTTATTTACAGATTAAAGTATTTGATCAACGTCTAACTGACTATTAGTCAGAAATTATGATTTTCATTTGAAGTTCTGACCTTTGAATGTTGCTACGGTCTAATTTTACTGTCCGATCATCAGGAATTTAAACCCGATTCGTGTTCGCCGTCCGTTACCGTGATGGTTCAGCAGGTTGAAATCTGACTTTAAGACCTCTGCTGCTGGAGTGCGCACGCATCAATTCAAGCACATTTCGTTTGTACATCCCAATCAACGTGTAACTGAGCGCACATGTCGGAGCACCCGACTCCTCCCTGTCCACGCCCCTACTTAAATACGCAAATCATATTTAAATGAGCCCTGCACCTGCGATTCCCCTCTGTGTATGGTCAGAAAAAATGAGAACTTTACGGAAAGCGAGATGTCGGTGCTACTTTCTGAAGTGGAGGCTCGCAAAAATGTGTTTTTTGGCACGCTGTCCTCCGGCATAAGCAGCAAACTAAGAGGAGTGGGTGGGAGAGCCTGAGGCTGTCAATGCTGGGGGGTCTGAGAAGCCTCACAAGCAGAGGTGAACAAGAAGTGGTCCCACATTAAGGTGGAGGTGAACAAGAAGTGGTCCCACATTAAGGTGGAGGTGAACAAGAAGTGGTCCCACATTAAGGTGGAGGTGAACAAGAAGTGGTCCCACATTAAGGTGGAGGTGAAGCAGAGACTAGCTGCCCACCGTGTGGCCAAAACAGGCGGGTGGGGGGGGGGGGGGGGGACTCTGTTTGAACAGAGAGTCGGCGCAACTATGGGTGGCACTGCTCTTTGCCCACAGAGACGATCAGGGGCTTGTTAGAAAGATCTTAAGCTGAAGTTTAACCAGCAAAAACAGCAAGAAACTAAATTTAACCTCCGACTATGATGCTGTGAAGACGGGATAGAAACTGGGGGCGCACATACTCCATGCACGTCAGGGGGAATAATATTAGGACAATTACACAATAAAGTTACTCACCAAGAAGCCAGCCATCACGCACAGTGCCAGCCTGTAGTCTGTTCCCAACGATGCTGTTACTCAGAATGTATGAATCGTGCGTTGAACCAGGCCACCTCGCCACAATGTTGGTTAATTGCATTTACGCATCACATATGATCTGTACATCGATCGAATGAAAATGTTTCCTGTTAACATACAAATTCATCATGTGATGGCGCTTTTATAGCAATGTGTGTGCAGTCGATAGCTCCGATTACAAAACCGGCTCTCGCTTCAAATTGAGCTTTAATGTTGGCCTGTTGGGAAGTTGATATACGTGGCTGAGATGCGGATAATTCTGTCCCACTCGGCTGGCATGGCTCGGCTCAGGATAGACTGGCACAGTCCCAATCGGTTGGCCAGCTCCCTCTGGAATGCCCCGGTTGCTATAGGAACCCCAGTGTGCACATCACCTGTGAGCACAGGGCATGGCTCCTCGCTGTGTTGCGCTCCAACGCCGGCCGCAGCTCTGCGCACAGTTCCAGGAGGATTTCCCTCAAAACGGCTAATGAGTCATGTGCCAGCAAATCCTCTCTGTCTCTGAACACACGCTCTCTTCGAATTTCACCATTTGCAAAGTCTTCTAATACTGCCAAAGCAGCCATTGTTTTTAATGGAATGCATTGCACCACTTTGCGCTGCTTTTATATCCACTCGTGTAACTGCAGACAGATGGGTGTGTTAACTGTTCATGTGTCTCAGATGTGCACATCACTGTCTGAGGACTAATTGTTTTCACATTTATTTATTATAACAGTTTCCCAACATCACCTTAGGTGTCGTCAAAGAATCAACAGCTGTAGAAAAGTGCGTACGCCAGCCCTGAAGTTGCCGTGAGACACCGCACATTTCCACGGTCTTTTCGCTCATGATACATCTGATCGTTGACGTGAAAAGGTGCGTACGCCACTATTTTGTGCGTACGCACCCTTTGTACATGAGGCCCCTAGTGGGTTTGAGGCGTCTGGTGGGAGTCAGAATGAGGAGGAGTTGCATCCTGCGAGATTCAGACGATCTCCGTTTTATTTTTAATGATGTGATCACAAATGTTGGAGCTCCTCCCCCTGAGTGTTGGAGCCCCTCCCCCTATCTATAAGCCCCGCCCCCCTCAGAAGAAAACTCATTTCAGCCGCTCGTATCCACGACCTCCTTCTTTGGGTCTCTACCCAGATCTGTGCCCACAGCTGACGGTTGGAAGTCAAGTCAAGAGCTGCTAGCTTGAGGCGCTGTTTGACACCGCTGTGTTCTGACCTCATGTCTTATTTTTTATTAAAAAGTTTATTCCTGTTCTGAACCTTTGGTGGATGCTGCTGTTATACCCAGTCCTGACACCCTCACCTGTCAGCAGGTGACCTGCCGGTTGGAGAAGCTTCCAGAACGCTGTTCCTGTAGATTCTGTAAACTTTCTGTCTTTCTGTGACTCCACAAACTATAATTATTCATTTTCTAACAGCAGGAAATCTGCCTGTTGGGAAACATTCACCACCAGGAACAGCGTGAAGTCATTAAAATGATTAAAGCCCCTCAGGTTTAGGTTTTTCTTTGTTTTGCAGGATGAACCCAGAAACCTGCTTATATCACACGCCTGTCGGGTGGTTTTATCTCCTCCGACTGTGAGCTGAATACAAAGTTGTCATCTCAACACCTCCGAGGCTGCGGCGTTGATTACAGACTGGCTGAGGTGAAAGATGGCCTCTGGGTTCCCTCCAGGTTTATGCTGCTCCAGGCAGCTGCTTTAAATCTTGTCACGAGGTTGTTTTTTGCGGATTTGTGTCCGTTGCAGATGTGATGACGGAGGTGTTGAATCGGGTTTTCCACACATAAAACACCACAAACTGAGAGGAGAAACGCATGTCCTTAACATGGATAAATCTCAGTAACTGATGATTCATCTGTGTCACTGAATGAATTGATAAAAAAACATCAATGTAACAATTCCCACTTTCATTAATGTTGTTAAACTGGTCAGATTTAATGTTTTTAATCTCTCAGATTTCAGCTGACGGACACGTTCTCTGGAGGCATCTTCAAAGGTGACACATTCTGCCCTTTTTTAACAAATGGACACAGTTTTCTGAGGTTTTATTAAATTATATCAGTTTGAACTGGATCCAAAGGGCCATCAGAGCTTCAGCAGGTTGGTGAAGGGTTAGTTTCTGCTGGCTGAGGTCACGCCGTCCTGCAGCTGTGCAGAGTTACGGTACGTTTACGTTAACCCTCTGAAGTTAAACCTCTGAAGTTAAAAATCTGAAGTTAAACACCTGAAGTTAAACCTGGTGCTGCTGATGTTCCTGTCGATGCTGCATCACAGTCCAACTTCAGACCAGGAAAACTGAGAAAACCTCAACGAGACGCCAGATTTTGAAATGATTAAACTTTCTGAATCTGTTCCAGCTCAGGAAGCTGACATGGACTCTTTCATCTGGTTGTTTTTTATTTAATTTAGCGTAAACTGAGCGAACACGGCAGGGTGTGAGGGTGTGGGTGGAGATAAGGACGAGGAGGAGCCTTTTCTGAAGCTTTTTCTCGTGTTTCTGAATGAAAATGGCGTCACCTTAAAGCCTCCAGCAGCTAATTTCCGTCTCCTCCCTGTTTCTGAAGGAGGCGACTTCTACTCCTGCTGTCGGGCCTTTTGGAATCGCTTTCGGATTAATATATCTTGGAAATTTACCTGGTTGCTCCCATCACTTTCTTCTCACTAACAAGGTAAAGGAAGTGTCCTTTAAACTCATTCACAGGATCTACCCTGCTAAAGACCACCTAAAGAACTCTAACATTAATGTAAACAGTACCTTTTGTGACCTTTGCCCTGAGTCCATTACTCATTTGTTCTGGATGTGTCCTCATTGTATGAATTTTTTTTATGAATAATTATGATTAAAATAAATTGAATTCCAATTGGCTTGAATTGGACTTTATTATTTAAGTGCCTTGAGTTGACTATTGACTATGTATTTGGCGCTATATAAATAAAAATGAATTGAATTTAATTGAATTGTAAAGATTTCTGGCAACATTTTTGTAATTTCGTTGACTTAAAAATATCAGCAAGCTTCCAGTTGTACTGGCAACATGTCCTGTTTGGGTTTCAACTAAGTGGCAAAATGAATCCGAAGGTTTTCTTTATTCATTTATTAATTATCAAAGCTAAATTTCACATACACAAATGCAAATTTTTGAAAAGAAAACCAAATTTCTGTGTGTTTTTTTTTATTGAATTAAAGCAATACTTGCTCACAATTAAACCTTCAACTAATCATAAAGCAAAAACAATAATATGGGCTTGTTCCCAACTTGGGATTATGGACGAACTGTTGTCCTAAATCTTTGTTTTATTTGTTTTTGGGTTTTTTTACACGAGACTCCTTGGCACATATGTCAGTTTTGTTCAATAGTTTTCTTTTTCCAAGAGTTTTGTGACTATCATTCTCTTATTATTATTATATGCTCCCCATGGCTGGCCTTTTTTTTTGACGTTATGTACACTTATATCTGTCGTTATATTGCTTTGTTGCAAATAAAGTTCTTAAAGGGACACTATGTAATATATTAAGTAATTTATTAGCTCAAATCAACAAATTCATTAGTCCTCATTGGTGTAAAATTATCTCTGTCAAAAATCTCACTTATCCTCCTGAGTGAAGAATAACTTGTCTGTATCTACATAGAGCGGGCGAGCTCTATGGAGGCTGCCATGTCCTTCCGGTCTATGAAAAACGACGAAGTGCCGAGAGGGACATAAAGCACTTCGAATCGCGTTTTCCCCAACGCCAGCTGCAAACGGAAATTACGTCATTTTGACGTCACGTCCGCTACCGGCGCTAATGGTAAATAGATTTTATCCCGTAAATTATCCCACTAATAATGTATTGGTTGTTACCAAACTTCTGCCGTAGTACACAAAGGCTCTTAACTCACAAAACGAGGCATTAGAAAGTTTGTAACTTTACCGGGAGTTTATGTAAAAGAACACTTTCCAGATAGCAACTACACACTGCTGCTAACGCTACCGCTGCGTCGACGTCACTTCCGGTAACTCCCGGAATATGACTAATTGCATTGTTTGTGTCAACTTATGTTTTCTGACATGTTATCTGTCATCTGTATTTATAGTGTTGTTGTATGTGTGTTATATAATCCTTTGTACTGTGTGTCTTGATGTCTTTTTGTTTGTATGGACCTTGAGTCTGAAGCTATAGCTTCTTGAATCTTGACACATACCACCTGCCGTAGTTCAAGAGGATGCAACGCACATTTGAAAACGAGGCGCTAGAGAGCAAATTCATTCGACTTTGCAAAATAAAATTGCACCACTAGATGGGGGAAGAAATTACATAGTGTCCCTTTAAAAAAAAAAAAAAAAAAAAAATTCAGTCTCCTTCTGAGTCTGAGTGTGACTGAGCAGTGGGAGGAGCCTCTTAGCAGTGGGAGGAGCCTCTGAGCGTCGGGAGCGCGCCTCCCACCTCCTCCTTCAGAGGATCAGAGCGCCGGAGCAGCAGCAGCAGCAGCTTCAGGTCAGTGCTGTTTCCAGCTGATTTCAGCCTCTGTCGGTCTGTGTTTTTACAGATTAAATCTCTTTAAAGTTAAACCAAAGAATCCTGCTGAAAGCGAAGCGATCGGATGTTGGATCCGCAGCGTTTCCTTGGTGTCTGGAACAGGCAGCTTCAGCTGCTCAGATGGGAATATTTATTGCTTTTTCTTTGCCTCTTACATCAGATTCTGTCTGCACTGGAAAAAAAAATCTAAATCTTAACGAGTATATTTGTCTCATTTCTAGTCAAAATGTCTCATTACACTTAATATAAGACACAACTGCCTAACAAGACCATTTCAGCCAGATATAGGGACTTGTTTGAAGACAATACATCTGGAATATCTTGTTAAATGAAAAAGTCTTGAAAACAAATTGTTTTGAGTCACATTTCATATGAAACAAGCTTTTTTTTTTCATTTGAAGAGGTTTTTAAGCTAATTTCAAGATCACTTTTATCTCAAAAGTCCCAAATATCACATCTTATTTCAAGAAATCTGGACAAGCCGATTTTCACTAGTTCCATTGGCAGATTTTTTTGCTTATTTCAAGCAAAAACGTCTTTTATTTGTTGTTTTTTTACTTATTTTTGGAGGGGCATTTTTTACAGTGTGAGACTGTTGGAAAAAAGAGTTTGTCAGAAGGTGGAGAGGCTTAGAACTTAAACTGAAATTAAATTAAAATTAAATTATAATTATATTATAATATTATAATCAATAATTAAAAGCAATAATCAGAGGGTCGGCTCTGCCGGAAACATCGTGAAAAAAATTGTGGCCATTTTAGTGTATGTACCCAACATTTTCTGATAGAAAATGTTGGAAAATTACAATTTTCCACAAATCCTCAGTGGGTTGGGTAATAAACTGTCAATAAATGCATTCAAGGTGCAACATCCAATGAAATTATAACTCTTAAAATACATTTCTACATGATTTCGGCTCAATTTAATGCACAGAAATCAGGCGTTTTTTGTTCACTTTTTTCCAATATTTTCATCTTTACTTCATTGGCATTCAATTATTCCCCCAAATTATGACATCAGTCAATATGCCATTCTGCTCACCAAACCGTAAACTCATTCCACAGAAAAAATGAGAAAAATCCAACCAAAATCCAAAATGGATCTGTGATGGATTCACTGCTGGAGCTGAATGAAGGCAGCGGAGAACAGGACATCAAACCTTCAGAGGTTTCCTGATGAGCAGCTTAGTTTAAAACCCAGGTGAACCTGAACCCACATTTCCTGGAGAACCATTTTGTGATGCAAATGTATTACTCTGTTGAACGCATATTGTTCTGAGAAGCAAAACGCTTTATTTTTTAAACCCCAGCCAACTAGCCGGACTACCTTCATCAGCACCAAAACGAGGCTGGAACTCTGCTCACAGGACGCAGCAGGGGGTAAGAAGATGTTCAGAAATGATGTTGCTGATATGGGATGTCATACAGCGAACTGTCCCTTTAACTCTGTATCTCAGCAGTTGGTCTGGAACAACGAGCTAAAACTGTGAACTGTCGGGTTTGTTTATAATGAAAGACGTTCAGCTCATGAATCCATTTTTAAGTGTTTTGTGTGGAATAAACCCAGAGAAGCTTTCAGCTTTTCTTCTTCTCTGGTTTTAATCTGAAGACCAGAGCTGCTCATCTCACCGCTGAAACAACCCAAAAGGATTCAAACCTCTGTCCAGACGCGCTTTTCGTCTGGATGAAGGACGCGTCCCTAAAGTTAGAAAAGAGTTTGATGAAAGAGATCACGTGACGTCTCTCAGAGTCGAGCCGCGACATTCCTCAACTGGTGGATAAATCTAACAAGTTCTCCACGTGAGGACGATGAATTAATGGAGCTCCAGAGTTTCCCCGACGGGCCGCAGAGCGTCATGCAGACATTCTGGGATCAGGAAGCTGCTTTTAACCTCCTCACACCTGGTTCTGTGTGCTTTGGTTCTGTTTGCTTTGGTTCTGTGTGCTTTGGTTCTGTTTGCTTTGGTTCTGTGTGCTTTGGTTCTGTGTGCTTTGGTTCTGTGTGCTTTGGTTCTGTTTGCTTTGGTTCTGTGTGCTTTGGTTCTGTGTGCTTTGGTTCTGTTTGCTTTGGTTCTGTGTGCTTTGGTTCTGTTTGCTTTGGTTCTGTGTGCTTTGGTTCTGTTTGCTTTGGTTCTGTGTGCTTTGGTTCTGTTTGCTTTGGTTCTGTTTGCTTTGGTCCTGTGTGCTTTGGTTCTGTCTGCTTTGGTTCTGTTTGCTTTGGTTCTCTGTGCTTTGGTTCTGTGTGCTTTGGTTCTGTGTGCTTTGGTTCTGTTTGCTTTGGTTCTCTGTGCTTTGGTTCTGTGTGCTTTGGTTCTGTTTGCTTTGGTTCTGTGTGCTTTGGTTCTGTTTGCTTTGGTTCTCTGTGCTTTGGTTCTGTGTGCTTTGGTTCTGTGTGCTTTGGTTCTGTTTGCTTTGGTTCTGTGTGCTTTGGTTCTGTTTGCTTTGGTTCTGTGTGCTTTGGTTCTGTTTGCTTTGGTTCTCTGTGCTTTGGTTCTGTGTGCTTTGGTTCTGTTTGCTTTGGTTCTGTGTGCTTTGGTTCTGTTTGCTTTGGTTCTGTGTGCTTTGGTTCTGTGTGCTTTGGTTCTGTGTGCTTTGGTTCTGTTTGCTTTGGTTCTCTGTGCTTTGGTTCTGTGTGCTTTGGTTCTGTTTGCTTTGGTCCTGTGTGCTTTGGTTCTGTTTGCTTTGGTTCTGTTTGCTTTGGTTCTGTGTGCTTTGGTTCTGTGTGCTTTGGTTCTGTTTGCTTTGGTTCTCTGTGCTTTGGTTCTGTGTGCTTTGGTTCTGTTTGCTTTGGTCCTGTGTGCTTTGGTTCTGTTTGCTTTGGTTCTGTTTGCTTTGGTCCTGTGTGCTTTGGTTCTGTCTGCTTTGGTTCTGTTTGCTTTGGTTCTCTGTGCTTTGGTTCTGTGTGCTTTGGTTCTGTGTGCTTTGGTTCTGTTTGCTTTGGTTCTCTGTGCTTTGGTTCTGTGTGCTTTGGTTCTGTTTGCTTTGGTTCTGTGTGCTTTGGTTCTGTTTGCTTTGGTTCTCTGTGCTTTGGTTCTGTGTGCTTTGGTTCTGTGTGCTTTGGTTCTGTTTGCTTTGGTTCTGTGTGCTTTGGTTCTGTTTGCTTTGGTTCTGTGTGCTTTGGTTCTGTTTGCTTTGGTTCTCTGTGCTTTGGTTCTGTGTGCTTTGGTTCTGTTTGCTTTGGTTCTGTGTGCTTTGGTTCTGTTTGCTTTGGTTCTGTGTGCTTTGGTTCTGTGTGCTTTGGTTCTGTGTGCTTTGGTTCTGTTTGCTTTGGTTCTCTGTGCTTTGGTTCTGTGTGCTTTGGTTCTGTTTGCTTTGGTCCTGTGTGCTTTGGTTCTGTTTGCTTTGGTTCTGTTTGCTTTGGTTCTGTGTGCTTTGGTTCTGTGTGCTTTGGTTCTGTTTGCTTTGGTTCTCTGTGCTTTGGTTCTGTGTGCTTTGGTTCTGTTTGCTTTGGTCCTGTGTGCTTTGGTTCTGTTTGCTTTGGTTCTGTTTGCTTTGGTTCTGTGTGCTTTGGTTCTGTTTGCTTTGGTTCTGTTTGCTTTGGTTCTGTGTGCTTTGGTTCTGTCTGCTTTGGTTCTGTTTGCTTTGGTTCTGTTTGCTTTGGTTCTGTGTGCTTTGGTTCTGTTTGCTTTGGCTCTGTTTGCTTTGGTTCTGTGTGCTTTGGTTCTGTTTGCTTTGGTTCTGTGTGCTTTGGTTCTGTGTGCTTTGGTTCTGTCTGCTTTGGTTCTGTGTGCTTTGGTTCTGTGTGCTTTGGTTCTGTGTGCTTTGGTTCTGTTTGCTTTGGCTCTGTTTGCTTTGGTTCTGTGTGCTTTGGTTCTGTTTGCTTTGGTTCTGTGTGCTTTGGTTCTGTGTGCTTTGGTTCTGTCTGCTTTGGTTCTGTTTGCTTTGGTTCTGTGTGCTTTGGTTCTGTGTGCTTTGGTTCTGTTTGCTTTGGTTCTGTGTGCTTTGGTTCTGTTTGCTTTGGTTCTGTTTGCTTTGGTTCTGTTTGCTTTGGTTCTGTGTGCTTTGGTTCTGTTTGCTTTGGTTCTGTCTGCTTTGGTTCTGTGTGCTTTGGTTCTGTGTGCTTTGGTTCTGTTTGCTTTGGCTCTGTTTGCTTTGGCTCTGTTTGCTTTGGTTCTGTGTGCTTTGGTTCTGTTTGCTTTGGTTCTGTGTGCTTTGGTTCTGTTTGCTTTGGTTCTGTGTGCTTTGGTTCTTCTGTGTGCTTTGGTTCTGTGTGCTTTGGTTCTGTTTGCTTTGGTCCTGTGTGCTTTGGTTCTTCTGTGTGCTTTGGTTCTGTGTGCTTTGGTTCTGTGTGCTTTGGTTCTGTTTACTTTGGTTCGGTTTGCTTTGGTTCTGTGTGCTTTGGTTCTGTTTGCTTTGGTCCTGTGTGCTTTGGTTCTTCTGTGTGCTTTGGTTCTGTGTGCTTTGGTTCTGTGTGCTTTGGTTCTGTTTACTTTGGTTCGGTTTGCTTTGGTTCTGTGTGCTTTGGTTCTGTTTGCTTTGGTCCTGTGTGCTTTGGTTCTTCTGTGTGCTTTGGTTCTGTGTGCTTTGGTTCTGTTTACTTTGGTTCGGTTTGCTTTGGTTCTGTGTGCTTTGGTTCTGTTTGCTTTGGTTCTGTTTGCTTTGGCTCTGTGTGCTTTGGTTCTGTTTGCTTTGGTTCTGTTTACTTTGGTTCTGTTTGCTTTGGTTCTGTGTGCTTTGGTTCTGTGTGCTTTGGTTCTGTTTGCTTTGGTTCTGTTTGCTTTGGTTCTGTTTGCTTTGGCTCTGTTTACTTTGGTTCTGTTTGCTTTGGTTCTGTTTGCTTTGGTTCTGTGTGCTTTGGTTCTGTTTGCTTTGGGTCTGTTTGCTTTGGTTCTGTTTACTTTGGTTCTGTTTGCTTTGGTTCTGTTTGCTTTGGTTCTGTGTGCTTTGGTTCTGTGTGCTTTGGTTCTGTGTGCTTTGGTTCTGTTTACTTTGGTTCTGTGTGCTTTGGTTCTGTTTGCTTTGGTTCTGTTTACTTTGGTTCTGTTTGCTTTGGTTCTGTGTGCTTTGGTTCTGTGTGCTTTGGTTCTGTTTGCTTTGGTTCTGTGTGCTTTGGTTCTGTGTGCTTTGGTTCTGTTTGCTTTGGTTCTGTGTGCTTTGGTTCTGTTTGCTTTGGTTCTGTGTGCTTTGGTTCTGTTTGCTTTGGTTCTGTTTGCTTTGGTTCTGTGTGCTTTGGTTCTGTTTGCTTTGGTTCTGTGTGCTTTGGTTCTGTGTGCTTTGGTTCTGTGTGCTTTGGTTCTGTTTGCTTTGGTTCTGTGTGCTTTGGTTCTGTGTGCTTTGGTTCTGTTTGCTTTGGTTCTTTCTGCTTTGGTTCTGTGTGCTTTGGTTCTGTGTGCTTTGGTTCTGTTTGCTTTGGTTCTGTTTGCTTTGGTTCTGTTTGCTTTGGTTCTGTGTGCTTTGGTTCTGTTTGCTTTGGTTCTGTGTGCTTTGGTTCTGTGTGCTTTGGTTCTGTGTGCTTTGGTTCTGTTTGCTTTGGTTCTGTTTGCTTTGGTTCTGTTTACTTTGGTTCTGTGTGCTTTGGTTCTGTTTGCTTTGGTTCTGTGTGCTTTGGTTCTGTTTGCTTTGGTTCTGTGTGCTTTGGTTCTGTGTGCTTTGGTTCTGTTTGCTTTGGTTCTGTGTGCTTTGGTTCTGTTTGCTTTGGTTCTGTTTACTTTGGTTCTGTGTGCTTTGGTTCTGTTTGCTTTGGTTCTGTGTGCTTTGGTTCTGTTTGCTTTGGTTCTGTGTGCTTTGGTTCTGTTTGCTTTGGTTCTGTTTGCTTTGGTTCTGTTTGCTTTGGTTCTGTGTGCTTTGGTTCTGTTTGCTTTGGTTCTGTGTGCTTTGGTTCTGTTTGCTTTGGTTCTGTTTGCTTTGGTTCTGTTTGCTTTGGTTCTGTGTGCTTTGGTTCTGTTTACTTTGGTTCTGTGTGCTTTGGTTCTGTGTGCTTTGGTTCTGTGTGCTTTGGTTCTGTTTGCTTTGGTTCTGTTTACTTTGGTTCTGTTTCCTTTGGTTCTGTGTGCTTTGGTTCTGTGTGCTTTGGTTCTGTGTGCTTTGGTTCTGTGTGCTTTGGTTCTGTTTGCTTTGGTTCTGTTTACTTTGGTTCTGTTTCCTTTGGTTCTGTGTGCTTTGGTTCTGTGTGCTTTGGTTCTGTCTGCTTTGGGTCTGTGTGCTTTGGTTCTGTGTGCTTTGGTTCTGTGTGCTTTGGTTCGGTCTGGATTACCTGTTAAGAGTGATATGAAGACAGAGGCCGTTGCCCTGCCGACCGCCTCCCTAACTCCGGCTCTGATTGGTCAGCTCCTCTGCCCAGTTTCACATGAGCTCTGCTGAGATGATTTATTTAAAAAAGCGTTCAACTGCATACCCGTCAAGTATCCCGTTTTGGCCGGGAAAGTCCCGTATTTTACTATTCTTTCCTGCCCTCCTCCCGTATCAGTATTTTCCCGTAAATCACCCGTTTTTTTTTAAATAATAATACCCCGGGCCTGGGTGAAGTAAAAAAAAAAAAGAAACATTCCCAATCTGAGCTGTCACTATTCGCAATAACTGCCACCTGCAGCCTTCCACAGGTACTGCAGGTGGCAGTTGTCGCGAGGTTAGTGTGTGTCGTCAGATGATGAACTGACAACGCGCGAATAATACAGAAAAAAACAGATGGATGAGGAACGCCACAACAGAGAAGGCACTCCGCTTGCCAAAAAAACCAAACCCCTGGTGTAAATACCGGGATCAATGGGACGGCGAATTTTCTTTTCTGAAGAGGAGCAGGGTGAGCGACAGTCACGCGTTGTAGTCACTGATTAATCCAGGTGTGCCTGACCTCAGTAGTGACAACAACAATAATCAGACACACCTGAATTAATCAGTTTATCCAATAATGGCGAACAGGAAACAAAGGAGCTGGCTTCAGGAAGTAGTGCAGCCCATCATAGTTTATAAGTGTTTGGCGAGCGGTGATTTCAGCTTAGATACCGGAGCGTGGTGCGGGTGGTAGGACTGCTCGCGACGGGTGCCAGAAAATTTCCCTTCTTTTCAAATCCAAAACTTGACGGGTATGTTCAACTGGACACAAAAGTTCTTTAAAGTAACGTCTCCTCTCAGCAGAATCTGGAGTTTAGCTGTGAAACAGATCAAAGCTGAAGTCGGGTGGCGATAAGAAGGGCTGTTTGAGCCATTCAAAGGGACTGATAATGTCGCTTTTTAACCTTTTTCAGAGGTTATATTGATTTTTCATGGCTGAGAACACCTCAGAAAGTCGCAGTCTTTGGACTGTTTGGGGGAACCAGCCGGTCCTGAATATGTGGGCTGTGCAGCTAAAAGGTTCTGAGGAACAGATCAGAGGAGAAGGTGGTACAGGTTAGGTTATATCAATACTGCGATATATCGATATTTTGTTTCCCAATTAAAGTATCGATTTTTATTTATTTATTTATTTTAAAAAAAATGTTATTCATTTATTTATTTTAAAGCAAACTTTTTTGAAAAGTCAGACGTTACAATGAGTGAAAACACAGAACATTAAGGTAATACAATACAATGCCAGGGGGCCACATTACACAAAACAGTGATAAATTAGTTGATAAAAATGTTGTATAAAGTGCACAGCTCTCACGTTTGTTTCTGTTTGTCTGGCCTCCGATCAACATCGATCTGTTTATTATCACCATGACAACGTAGCAGCTTTCTCACTGAGGGGATGTTTGTGGGGGGGGGGGGTTGACCCGACTGAACCCTGTGTTTTCTGAACCTGCAGGCAGTCCAGACATGTCGGCCTGATCCAGGATGACCAACCTGACCAACGGCAGCTCTGCTCTCACGGACTACCTCCTGGGTGGCGGCGTCCTGGACTACGAGGTTCCTCTGGACGAGATCCCGGACACCACGCAGGGCCAGGCCTTCTTCGTGGCCACCATCGTCATCGCCACGGTCCTGGTGGGCATCATGGTGGTCTGCGGGGTGGGCAACTGCCTGTTCATCGCCAGTCTGGCCCGCTTCAAGCAGCTCAGGAACCTGACCAACCTGCTGATCGCCAACCTGGCCGTGTCGGACGTGCTGGTGGCGGTGGTGTGCTGTCCCTTCCTGCTGGACTACTACGTGGTGAAGAAGCTGTCGTGGGAGCACGGCCTGCTGCTCTGCGCCTCCACCAACTACCTGCGCACCGTCTCGCTCTACGTGTCCACCAACGCGCTGCTGGCCATCGCTGTGGACAGGTGGGTTCAGCTTTGTTAACCTTGTAGCACCCACAGTTGCAGATATGCAACAAGCTTTTTATTTATTTACATTATTTATTTACATTATATTTTTATGTACATTACATTATTTGGTTTTTTAAATTTACATTATTTACATTAATGTGTAATATTTTTTACATTAAATTTTATGTGCCGACAGTTGTCACAGCAATCATTTTCTTGGCTCAGTGAATTACACTCTGCTTTGCGGTGCTCTGTTCTAGTTCGTTCTGGTCTCGTTTGGTGTGCTCTGCTTTGTCCACCTTTCACAGCGGTAATGGGAGGTCAGGTCTCCAAATTGTATTATTACAAAATTAATCAGGAAAAGCCCACAGTTGCAAATATGCAACATTGCCTAAAATGATCAAAAATAGCCTAATTCCAAAAATTCCAAAAATATTGGTTTATTCCCACCCAAAAAGATGCAAGAAGAGCCAAAATGATTTTTTTCAATGATTATTCATATGCTGGGTGCTACAAGATTAAAGCCCGACTTCCTCTCAGTTTTTGGTTCTGCTGGTTTAGTAAAAATGTCCCAAACTTAGTAGTGATTAGGGATGGGAATTGGTAAGATTTTTACGATTCCAATTCCATTTTCGATTCTGCTTAACGATTCGGTTCTTTGTCGGTTCCCTTATCGATTCTCATTTGGAGAAAAAGGACAACAAACCGGTCGATCAGCATCAACTTTGTTTAGTTTAGAAGTAACACGAGTCGTGACCTCACAAACCCAACAACGGTGAGGTCCACATTGGTCTATCCTGGCCTGGGTAATTTAACTCTTCCTGCTCTGGTGAAAGGAGAAGCTGGAGGTAGAGGTGAACTGGGGGTAGTACCACCAGCCTCTGGCTCTGAGCCAGTCAGGCTCTGTCTCTCATGATTTCATCTAAATGTAATGCCTGAGAAGGCATTCATTTAACCTTAACCGTTACTAACAGCAGCTTTTACAATGAGGCAAATGCTGCTAACATGATAGGCAGTGTTTGTTTGTTAGTTAGTTACCTGCAGTGTTAGCCGAGGACATGCTAACGTTGCTAACGTTGCTGGGTTCAGATTCACCAACGTTAGTCCGGAGCGGATCGAAAACGCGACATTCATTCATAGTTATTGCATGTTGGTAGTATTTCCTCCCTTTGGTGAAATATTCACTTTGCAAGTTGCTCTGTTGTCGTCTTTTTTAGGGATGTGTAACCAAACTTTGGAGCGTTTGTACCGCTTGGGCGCCATGTTTACTGTTGGCTGCTGGCTGCGCTGGACTCGCCACGCAACGCTGCGTGGTGACGTCATTCGCGCCCACAGGAATCGATAAGGGAATCGTTTGCAAAATCGTTTGCAAAACGATTTCAAGGAATTGAAACAATGGGAACCGGTTCTCAACAAGAACCGGTTTTCGATTCCCATCCCTAGTAGTGATAGATTCAAACGTCCAGATCTTTCAATCATAGAAAAAGCCCCCAAACTCAAGGGACGAACCGGTGTTCATTCCTGATGTAGACTGAATCCCGTTCATCCAAGCAGAGTATTAACTCCTCCTCAAGGTAAACACAAGAAACTTGTGCTAAAGAAATAAAAATGGACCACACTCAGTGAATAATTCCCTAAATTGAACAATTAACCTTCTACTACTGGCTCAGTACTTAATGAAGAACCTCCTGATCCCTATACTCCCTGTAATATAGATCAGTGAGCAGTGCTGACCAACATGTCATTGGGGACATCAGGTGGAAACACTTTCGTCAGTGTTTCCTCTAGTTCAGAATCAGAATCAGAATCGCTTTTATTGCCAGGTATGTGGACACACACCAGGAATTTGACTCCGGTTACACCTCGCTCTCTTAGTGCAACAAATACAAAAATATACATAGAACAAGGCTAAAGTAGAAACAAAAGTAGAATAAAAGGTAGAATACATTTTTTTTGTATATGTAAGAAAAAAATAAAGATAAAATAGGTATAAAAATATATATATATATATATATATATATATATATATATATATATATATATTTTTATACCTATTTTATCTTTATTTTTTTCTTACATATACAAAAAAAATGTATTGAGTGAGTATAAACAGTGATATATTTCTATATGGTGCAAATTGGTGCATGGTGCAAGGATGGATAGTAAATATAAATATAAATACAGAGTTCACAGTATAGTTGGGCCCACGACACCTCCAGGAGGCTAGAGAGTGACCACTGGCGTCCCAGAGTCACCCCCCTAATGCCAGCCAACACTGCTCCTCACACCAACTATTTGCCCTAGGCCACTTAACTCTCGCTTTCTGCTCCATATTTCTCTCTCTAGCTGGCCTATTCACCTCAGTATCAGCTGCATCCCTTCTTAGAACCTCCTTCTCCCCCTCTAGCTGTGTTATTGATATCCTTCGGACTGTGGTTTTCCACCTGCCGCTGGACTTCATCGGACTTACTCGATTGACTTCTTAAAAATTACTGATCTATACGGCCACACTGCCCTTCCTTTTAACACATCTCCTTCTTCCCTGATGCATTTTAAGGCCTCTAACTGATGTTACTTTCTGCTACAAGGACAAATCTGGAGCTTACTTCCCTCTAGCCTGTACCACTTTTATTTTGTCCAACTACGCTCTCTTTCCTCTGAGAACTATTCTGGCCAGTTCTAACCCTAGAGAATAGGTCCGTGCCCCTATCCTTCACTGAGTCGCGTATCCACCTTGTTAAAATTGGCTTTATTAAATGTACTTTTCCACGATGGACACGAGACATGACCTTAACTGAGACCTTAACTGATCCAGGAATGGGAAGACAAAACAATTAGCCTGGGAAGCCAGGTGCAAGGTTCACACACACACATTATTTGGCTTATTCAGAGACATTATTTGGCTTATTCAGAGACATTTTTTGGCTTATTCAGAGACATTATTTGGCTTATTCAGAGACATTTTTTGGCTTATTCAGAGACATTATTGGGCTTATTCAGAGACATTATTTGGCTTATTCAGAGACATTATTTGGCTTATTCAGAGACATTATTTGGCTTATTCAGAGACATTATTTGGCTCATTCAGAGACATTATTTGGCTTATTCAGAGACATTATTTGGCTTATTCAGAGACATTATTGGGCTTATTCAGAGACATTATTTGGCTTATTCAGACACATTATTGGGCTTATTCAGAGACATTATTGGGCTTATTCAGAGACATTATTTGGCTTATTCAGACACATTATTGGGCTTATTCAGAGACATTATTTGGCTTATTCAGAGACATTATTGGGCTTATTCAGAGACATTATTGGGCTTATTCAGAGACATTATTTGGCTTATTCAGAGACATTATTTGGCTCATTCAGAGACATTATTTGGCTTATTCAGAGACATTATTTGGCTTATTCAGAGACATTATTTGGCTTATTCAGACACATTTTTTGGCTTATTCAGAGACATTATTGGGCTAATTCAGAGACATTATTGGGCTTATTCTGAGACATTATTTGGCTTATTCAGAGACATTATTTGGCTTATTCAGAGACATTATTGGGCTTATTCAGAGACATTATTTGGCTTATTCAGAGACATTATTTGGCTTATTCAGAGACATTATTTGGCTTATTCAGAGACATTATTTGGCTTATTCAGAGACATTATTGGGCTTATTCAGAGACATTATTTGGCTTATTCAGAGACATTATTTGGCTTATTCAGAGACATTATTTGGCTTATTCAGAGACATTATTTGGCTTATTCAGAGACATTATTGGGCTTATTCAGAGACATTATTTGGCTTATTCAGAGACATTATTGGGCTTATTCAGAGACATTATTTGGCTTATTCAGAGACATTATTTGGCTTATTCAGAGACATTATTGGGCTTATTCAGAGACATTTTTTGGCTTATTCAGAGACATTATTTGGCTTATTCAGAGACATTATTTGGCTTATTCAGAGACATTATTTGGCTCATTCAGAGACATTATTTGGCTTATTCAGAGACATTATTTGGCTCATTCAGAGACATTTTTTGGCTTATTCAGAGACATTATTTGGCTTATTCAGAGACATTATTTGGCTTATTCAGAGACATTATTTGGCTTATTCAGAGACATTATTTGGCTCATTCAGAGACATTATTTGGCTTATTCAGAGACATTATTTGGCTTATTCAGAGACATTATTTGGCTTATTCAGACACATTTTTTGGCTTATTCAGAGAATATGACGAAGCATGTTGAACTTACTCATATCCAATCATATTGGGTCAACAAGGGGTCCAACCTATGTGAAACAATGAGGCATATAAATACAAAATGTTACCGGAAATCAAGGCTCGGTCTGACGGATTTCCTATATACTCCATTTGTTGCCAGAAATAAAGACTTCCTTTAACTTGAGATTACTCCGGCTTGTTCTTGAGCTTCCAATGAAAGAATCGATCTCACAACCTCATAGCCACAGTCACTTCACGGAGGGCCACGTTAAACTTCTGTGTAAACAGTTGTTGGCAGAGAGCTTCATATCATAATCTGTGTTGAAGCTTCCAAACTCCTCCCTGATTGGTGGAACTGCTTCCAGGAAGTGTTGTTTTTTTCATTCCTCTTTAACACTGAAGCTCCGTCATTCGTGTTGTTCTGCGTTTGAACTTTATCTGATCAATAATCTACAGAAACCTCCTGATTAGCTGCAGTTGAGAGATGTCAAAGGTTTAAAATGCGTAGACGTGTTTGACTTCTTGGTCTGGATCAGAATCTGTTTTGGCGACACGTTCCTGAAGCATCCAGGCAGGTGATGCTGTGCAGCAACTTTACATCAAATAGAACCGAACACATGATTTACATCGTGCTCCTCTAAAAGCTGCTGCTGAGCCTCTGAGTGTAATCCGTCACCGGCTGTGCATCATACCGAGAGACCCGGCGTGCCATCCATCATGGCTGACACCTGCGACCATTTACTTAAAGGAAAGATGGGTAGTCTCAGCGTGTCAGAGCGGCTCCACTTTCACTGTTTGTCTGAGTGTTTACAGCCAGCACGGCTCTCTGCTCTGTCTCCAGAAAGAGAAACTTCAGCTTCTGATCTTTAGAAACAATCAGCCGTAAATCAACAGGAATACCAGCACCGGTGTCGTCCTCCAAAACGGATCCTCAACAGCATAAATAAGAAATGAGAAAAACATCAACATGTCTGATGTGTCTAAGAGGACACCGCCGCCAAAATAAGACATGAGGTCAGAACACAGCGGTGTCAAACAGTCCCTCCGTTAATGAACAGTTAGAAGGGGACGGGAACGCTCCGTTACTGAACAGTTAGAGGAGAACAGGAACACTCCATTAAATAACAGTTAGAGAGGGACGGGAATGCTCCGTTAAAGAACAGTTAGAGGGGAACGGGAACGCTCCGTTAAAGAACAGTTAGAGGGGGACGGGAACGCTCCGTTACTGAACAGTTAGAGGAGAACAGGAACACTCCATTAAATAACAATTAGAGAGGGACGGGAATGCTCCATTAAAGAACAGTTAGAGGGGAACGGGAACGCTCCGTTACTGAACAGTTAGAGGAGAACAGGAACACTCCATTAAATAACAGTTAGAGAGGGACGGGAATGCTCCGTTAAAGAACAGTTAGAGGGGAACGGGAACGCTCCGTTAAAGAACAGTTAGAGGGGGACGGGAACGCTCCGTTACTGAACAGTTAGAGGAGAACAGGAACACTCCATTAAATAACAATTAGAGAGGGACGGGAATGCTCCGTTAAAGAACAGTTAGAGGGGAACGGGAACGCTCCGTTACTGAACAGTTAGAGGAGAACAGGAACACTCCATTAAATAACAATTAGAGAGGGACGGGAATGCTCCGTTAAAGAACAGTTAGAGGGGGACGGGAACGCTCCGTTACTGAACAGTTAGAGGAGAACAGGAACACTCCATTAAATAACAATTAGAGAGGGACGGGAATGCTCCGTTAAAGAACAGTTAGAGGGGAACGGGAACGCTACATTAAAGAACAGTTAGAGGGGAACGGGAACGCTACGTTAAAGAACAGTTAGAGGGGAACGGGAACGCTACGTTAATGAACAGTTAGAGGGGAACGGGAACGCTCCGTTAAAGAACAGTTAGAGGGGAATGGGAACACTCCGTTAATGAATAGTTAGAGGGGAACGGGAACGCTCCGTTAATGAATAGTTAGAGGGGAATGGGAACACTCCGTTAATGAATAGTTAGAGGGGAACGGGAACGCTCCGTTAATGAATAGTTAGAGGGGAACAGAAAATATGTCTTTGCTTAGTATTTTGTTGTATAATTTAGTCTTTAGTGCTGACGTGAACTTTTCCCTTTGTTGGTAACACGTAGGAATATTACAGTAAGTTTAACTTCGTACGCAGTCAGAAAACCAACCGTTTGGGTTCTTCTGCTGTTTCCAGAACAAAATGAACATCGTTCAACTCATTACTTCATAAAGATGAACACTTCCTGATCAGTTTGGAATATTGAGAAAATAATGAGTGAAGTGTGATCCTGCAGCACAGTTTGTTTGTCACGGCTGTGTTATCAGTGTTCATGCTGCAGAATCACAGATGTAGAACAGCTCCAGGAAACTGTCCACAGCTCCAGGAGGGAGTCTGAGTGTGTCAGAGTGAACTTATGCAGGTCTGATAAGTTTGAGCTTCTTCTCCACAGATTAATGAATCCTCCAACATCCACATCTGTGTGAATGTGCTTTTCTTCACCATAAATAGGTGTTTTTCTCACAGATGGATGCTAGAAAAGGTCAGCTCCATATCTCTGACACAGAGCTAATCTCTGAGCACATTCGGTCTTTATGGAGAACTTTAAAACAACCTTCTCCAGCCTTTTCTTTGGCTGTGTTAGAAACCGCATACTACTCCTACTAACTCTCTGAGTTAGTATGCGAGTTTGAGTAAGCGAGAAGTTCCCGGATGCATACTAGATTCTCTGAAATGTTGGCTATGCATCATGAGGTTACTACTCATACTCAAGCTACCCAAGATGCAACGTAACGTGACGTGGCCAATCGTCGGAAGTACGTTGCTCACTGCGGCTAACTTTAGTAGCGCCGAATTTGTGGGAACAAAATTGTAAACAGCCGGTATTTTGTCAGGTTTTCAACACGTTGGGGATCTAAACGACTACTTTCTCACCTGAAAATGTTTCAAATGTTGCTAAAGTTTACAGAGTTTAGAGCTTAAGAGAAATCAGCTTCAGGCCGGCTGATTTCGGCTCGGGCAGGAGCGAAATGCATTGTGGGTAAACGCTCTGCATACTGTCTGATCGAGTAGTATGTAGTATGCAGTATGTAGTAGGTAATATGCAGTATGTAGTATGCAGTATGTAGTATGTAGTATGTAGTATGCAGTATGTAGTATGCAGTATGCAGTATGTAGTATGCAGTATGCAGTATGTAGTATGCAGTATGTAGTATGCAGTATGTAGTATGCAGTATGCAGTATGCAGTATGTAGTATGCAGTATGTAGTATGCAGTATGTAGTATGCAGTATGTAGTATGCAGTATGTAGTATGTAGTATGCAGTATGTAGTGTGCAGTATGTAGTGTGCAGTATGCAGTATGCAGTATGTAGTATGCAGTATGTAGTGTGCAGTATGCAGTATGCAGTATGTAGTGTGCAGTATGCAGTATGTAGTGTGCAGTATGCAGTATGCAGTATGCAGTATGTAGTGTGCAGTATGTAGTATGTAGTGTGCAGTATGTAGTATGCAGTATGTAGTGTGCAGTATGAAGTATGTAGTGTGCAGTATGCAGTATGCAGTATGCAGTATGTAGTGTGCAGTATGTAGTATGCAGTATGTAGTATGCAGTATGCAGTATGTAGTGTGCAGTATGCAGTATGTAGTGTGCAGTATGCAGTATGCAGTATGCAGTATGTAGTGTGCAGTATGTAGTATGTAGTGTGCAGTATGTAGTATGCAGTATGTAGTGTGCAGTATGAAGTATGCAGTATGCAGTATGTAGTATGCAGTATGTAGTGTGCAGTATGCAGTATGTAGTGTGCAGTATGCAGTATGTAGTATGTAGTGTGCAGTATGCAGTATGCAGTATGTAGTGTGCAGTATGAAGTATGCAGTATGTAGTGTGCAGTATGAAGTATGCAGTATGCAGTATGTAGTATGTAGTGTGCAGTATGCAGTATGCAGTATGTAGTATGTAGTGTGCAGTATGCAGTATGCAGTATGTAGTATGTAGTATGCAGTATGCAGTATGTAGTGTGCAGTATGTAGTATGCAGTATGTAGTGTGCAGTATGAAGTATGCAGTATGCAGTATGTAGTATGCAGTATGTAGTGTGCAGTATGCAGTATGCAGTATGTAGTGTGCAGTATGCAGTATGTAGTGTGCAGTATGCAGTATGTAATGTGCAGTATGTAGTGTGCAGTATGCAGTATGCAGTATGTAGTGTGCAGTGTGCAGTATGCAGTATGTAGTGTGCAGTATGCAGTATGCAGTATGTAGTGTGCAGTATGCAGTATGCAGTATGTAGTATGTAGTATGCAGTTTGTAGTATGCAGTATGTAGTGTACAGTGTGCAGTATGCAGTATGTAGTGTGCAGTGTGCAGTATGCAGTATGCAGTATGTAGTGTGCAGTATGCAGTATGTAGTATGCAGTATGTAGTGTGCAGTATGCAGTATGCAGTATGTAGTGTGCAGTATGCAGTATGCAGTATGTAGTGTGCAGTGTGCAGTATGCAGTATGTAGTGTGCAGTATGCAGTATGCAGTATGCAGTGTGCAGTGTGCAGTATGCAGTATGCAGTATGTAGTGTGCAGTATGCAGTATGTAGTATGCAGTATATAGTGTGCAGTATGCAGTATGCAGTATGTAGTGTGCAGTATGCAGTATGCAGTATGTAGTGTGCAGTGTGCAGTATGCAGTATGTAGTGTGCAGTGTGCAGTATGCAGTATGTAGTGTGCAGTATGCAGTATGCAGTATGTAGTGTGCAGTATGCAGTATGCAGTATGTAGTGTGCAGTGTGCAGTATGCAGTATGTAGTGTGCAGTGTGCAGTATGCAGTATGTAGTGTGCAGTATGCAGTATGCAGTATGTAGTATGGAAGTATGCAGTATGCAGTATGCAGTATGTAGTGTGCAGTATGTAGTATGCAGTATGTAGTATGGAAGTATGCAGTATGTAGTATGCAGTATGTAGTGTGCAGTATGCAGTATGTAGTATGCAGTATGCAGTATGTAGTGTGCAGTATGTAGTATGCAGTATGCAGTATGTAGTGTGCAGTATGTAGTATGCAGTATGCAGTATGTAGTATGTAGTATGCAGTATGCAGTATGTAGTGTGCAGTATGCAGTATGCAGTATGTAGTGTGCAGTATGTAGTATGCAGTATGCAGTATGTAGTATGCAGTATGCAGTATGTAGTATGGAAGTATGCAGTATGCAGTATGTAGTATGCAGTATGCAGTATGTAGTGTGCAGTGTGCAGTATGCAGTATGCAGTATGTAGTGTGCAGTATGCAGTATGTAGTATGCAGTATGTAGTGTGCAGTATGCAGTATGCAGTATGTAGTGTGCAGTATGCAGTATGCAGTATGTAGTGTGCAGTGTGCAGTATGCAGTATGTAGTGTGCAGTATGCAGTATGCAGTGTGCAGTGTGCAGTATGCAGTATGCAGTATGTAGTGTGCAGTATGCAGTATGTAGTATGCAGTATATAGTGTGCAGTATGCAGTATGCAGTATGTAGTGTGCAGTATGCAGTATGCAGTATGTAGTGTGCAGTGTGCAGTATGCAGTATGTAGTGTGCAGTATGCAGTATGCAGTATGTAGTGTGCAGTATGCAGTATGCAGTATGTAGTGTGCAGTGTGCAGTATGCAGTATGTAGTGTGCAGTATGCAGTATGCAGTATGTAGTGTGCAGTATGCAGTATGCAGTATGTAGTATGTAGTATGCAGTATGTAGTATGCAGTATGTAGTGTGCAGTGTGCAGTATGCAGTATGTAGTGTGCAGTATGCAGTATGCAGTATGTAGTGTGCAGTATGCAGTATGCAGTATGTAGTATGTAGTATGCAGTATGTAGTATGCAGTATGTAGTGTGCAGTGTGCAGTATGCAGTATGTAGTGTGCAGTATGCAGTATGCAGTATGTAGTATGTAGTATGCAGTATGTAGTATGCAGTATGTAGTGTGCAGTATGCAGTATGTAGTGTGCAGTATGCAGTATGCAGTATGTAGTATGTAGTGTGCAGTATGTAGTATGCAGTATGTAGTGTGCAGTGTGCAGTATGCAGTATGTAGTGTGCAGTATGCAGTATGCAGTATGTAGTGTGCAGTATGCAGTATGTAGTATGCAGTATGTAGTGTGCAGTATGCAGTATGCAGTATGTAGTATGCAGTATGTAGTGTGCAGTGTGCAGTATGCAGTATGTAGTGTGCAGTATGCAGTATGCAGTATGTAGTGTGCAGTATGCAGTATGCAGTATGTAGTGTGCAGTATGCAGTATGCAGTATGTAGTGTGCAGTATGTAGTGTGCAGTATGCAGTATGTAGTGTGCAGTATGTAGTATGCAGTATGCAGTATGTAGTATGGAAGTATGTAGTATGGAAGTATGTAGTATGCAGTATGTAGTGTGCAGTATGTAGTATGCAGTATGCAGTATGTAGTATGGAAGTATGCAGTATGCAGTATGCAGTATGCAGTATGTAGTGTGCAGTATGTAGTATGCAGTATGTAGTATGGAAGTATGCAGTATGTAGTATGCAGTATGTAGTGTGCAGTATGCAGTATGTAGTATGCAGTATGCAGTATGTAGTGTGCAGTATGTAGTATGCAGTATGCAGTATGTAGTGTGCAGTATGTAGTATGCAGTATGCAGTATGTAGTATGTAGTATGCAGTATGCAGTATGTAGTGTGCAGTATGCAGTATGCAGTATGTAGTGTGCAGTATGTAGTATGCAGTATGGAGTATGTAGCATGCAGTATGCAGTATGCAGTATGTAGTATGGAAGTATGCAGTATGCAGTATGTAGTATGCAGTATGTAGTGTGCAGTATGCAGTATGTAGTGTGCAGTATGCAGTATGCAGTATGTAGTATGGAAGTATGCAGTATGTAGTGTGCAGTATGTAGTGTGCAGTATGCAGTATGCAGTATGTAGTGTGCAGTATGCAGTATGTAGTATGGAAGTATGTAGTATGCGGTTTCTAACCCAGCCTTGTGTCTGCAGGTACTTGGCCATCCTTTACCCCCTGAGGCCTCGCATGAAGCACCAGACGGCGTACTGCGTGATCCTGACGGTCTGGATGGTTCCCATCTTCATCTCCATCCCCTCGGCCTACATGGCCTCAGAGACCACCTACCCCCACGTGGAAGGTCGCAGCCACAAGACCTTCTGTGCCCAGATCTGGCCCGTGGACCAGCAGGCGTACTACCGCTCCTACTTCCTGCTCGTCTTCGCCCTGGAGTTCGTGGGTCCCGTGACCGTCATGTCCGTCTGCTACGTGCAGATCTCCAGGGAGCTGTGGTTCAAAGACGTTCCGGGTTTCCAAACGGAGCAGATCCGGAGGAGGCTGCGGGGGCGCCGCCGGACGGTGGTGGTGCTGATTCTGGTGCTGGCGGCCTACGTCCTGTGCTGGACGCCGTACTACGGCTTCACCCTGCTGCGGGACTTTTACCCCACCCTCATCTCCAGGGACAGGAACTCCCTGGTGGCTTTCTACATCATCGAGTGCATCGCCATGAGCAACGGGGTCATCAACACCCTCTGCTTCGTGAGCGTCCGAAACAACGGCAAGCGCCTGAGGAGGGCGGGCAAGTTCCCGCTGAGGCTGGTCAGCTTCGTCACGGGAAAGTCGATGGATGACGGGGACGCACGGACGTCCTCGCTAAGGGCGACGGAGGAGCTCGCCTGAGGCGGAGCTCGCTCCTCTGACGGTTTGAGAAGAACGGCGAAGAAACAGATCCAGGACATCCCTGCAAACTGAGGCCCGCAGTCTGAGATGTAGCTCTTGGGTTTCTGACCTTGGGGTGACCTTTAACCTTTAACATGCTAACTGAGGCCTGCAGAGTCTGAGATGTAGCCAGGGATGATTGACAGCTGTCCTGAATGTTTTTTCCCACTTGTGAATAATCTGACGATCAATCAATCAGAGTATTGATCAGAACCCTCTTAGTTCCCATGGAAACAGGGAGGGGTTCACTTAGTTTTTCACTCACTGCTTCTGTGTTTTCTTCCATAAATAATGAGACAGTTTGATTTTGTTGATCTGAGGTTGTATTTGCTGAGTTTTAGGTTTTTATGTCTTCACATGTAAACTGTTACAAATACTTTATTTATGTCTGGTTCTCAAAATGTGACGTCATCATGAGGTATAAAGCAAAATTATTTTTACTTTTATTTGAGTTTTTCCATTCAAAGATCCTGCTCACCCTTCGGTGTATTTTACCATAAAGTTTGTGCACCCCCAAAAACGATGAAAAATGTTCATTAAGAGTCATAAAAATCCTCTTTATATGTTGGACAAAGAGAAACCTGCAGATGTTACAAGTTTAAAATGTTTAAGTTCAGTTTTACTGAAGTTTTTAATCACATTAACAGCAGTGGAAGAATAAAAAATAAAGCAGTTCCTGCGACATTCAGCACAAAGTCTTTACTTTTTGTCCCGGGCTCGTCTTTTCCTCCCAGAACACCGAACAGAACACCGAGCGCACCTGTTCGGGTCACCTGTACAGGAACCGAAGCTCTGAACCATCACCAGGTGACCTCTGACCTCCCCAGAACATGGCCGCCAGGGAGGTGGACGGCAGGTTCGGGGACATAAATGTGACCCCAAACTGATATTCTTACATCCTAAAATGATCCGAGTCAAATGTAAAGCTTAAAGGGACAGTTCGCCTCTTTTGACATGAAGCTGTGTAACATCCCATATCAGCAACATCATTTCTGAACATCTTCTTACCCCCTGCTGCGTCCTGTGAGCAGAGTTCCAGCCTCGTTTTGGTGTTGATGAAGGTAGTCCGGCTAGTTGGCTGGGGTTTAAAAAATAAAGCGTTTTGCTTCTCAGAACAATATGCGTTCAACAGAGTAATACATTTGCATCACAAAATGGTTCTCCAGGAAAAAGTCAGACCTCACAATCTCTTGGCCCTATTTTCTCTCCCTTCGTATCACTGCCTGCTGCCGCCTGCCGACAGCCGCGCCTGTTACGGTGTTTGCTGCTCGGTCAGCACAGCAGGCAGTGATACGAAGGGAGAGAAAATAGGGCCAAGAGATTGTGAGGTCTGACTTTTTCCTGGAGAACGATTTTGTGATGCAAATGTATCACTCTGTTGAACGCATATTGTTCTGAGAAGCAAAACGCTTTATTTTTTAAACCCCAGCCAACTAGCCGGACTACCTTCATCAACACCAAAACGAGGCTGGAACTCTGCTCACAGGACGCAGCAGGGGGTAAGAAGATGTTCAGAAATGATGTTGCTGATATGGGATGTTATACAGCTTCATGTCAAAAGAGGCGAACTGACCCTTTAAACGCACTCAGGCAGCATCAGATCCTGGAGTCGGAGCCGGAGTTTCAGTCCCGACTTTATCAGCCAATCAGCTCTACTGGAGACAGGAAGCTGCCTCTCCTACTTCCTCTTCTTCAGGAAGGCCTTCGCTTCCCGCTGCAGACTTGTGACGTCTTCTCTGTCGCTGTCGTCGGAGGCCGGAGGGACGTAGTCCGAGTCCTCGCCCACGTCCTCGCTGTCGTCGTTTATGAAGCTGTCGTCATCCTCGTCTTCGTCATCCTCATCTTCGTCGGGGGAGTTTCTGGAGACGGTTCGGGTGGAACGAGCTGCCGACGTTAGCAGAGACACGAGGAAACCAAACATCAGAAATCCTTCAAACATCACCTGAGACACCTGAGAGAGTGTTTTTAAGGCCAGAAAACACAGACATGAAGAAGCTGTTCCTGCTGATCCCCGAGGGAAACAGGTTAGCATGTATCTGTAAGCTAGCAGCAGATGCTAGCAAACAATGGCTGTGTTTGAAACCGCATACTTCTCCTACTAACTTTCTGAGTTAGTATGCGAGTTTGAGTAAGCGAGAAGTTCCCGGATGCATACTAGATTCTCCTAAATGTTGGGTATGCATCATGAGGTCACTACTCATACTCAAACTACCCAAGATGCAACGTAACGTGACGTCGCCGATCGTCATTTCCTGTCAAAACGGCAGTTTCAAGCTAGCTACAACGAGGGTAGGTTCACTTCCTGTTTTCAAAACAAAAGCACCAATTGTATCTTAATGGCTTTCCCTATGATAAAAGGCAACGGGTATTTTATTTGGTGAAAATAACAGGAAGTGCGTTGCTCACTGCGGCTAGCTTTAGTAGCGCCGAATTCGTGGGAACAAAATTGTAAACAGCCGGTATTTTGTCAGGTTTTCAACACGTTGGGGATCTAAACGACTACTTTCTCACCTGAAAATGTTTCAAATGTTGCTAAAGTTTACAGAGTTTAGAGCTTAAGAGAAATCAGCTTCAGGCCGGCTGATTTCGGCTCGGGCAGGAGCGAAATGCATTGTGGGTAAACGCTCTGCATACTGTCTGATCGATGAGTATGCAGTATGTAGTATGTAAGTATGTAGTATGTGGTTTCGAACACAGCCACAGATAGTTCTTCTGTTGATCCCAGAGGGAAACAGGTTAGCATGTAGCTGTAAGGTAGCAGCAGATGCTAGCAAAAAATGGCTGTGTTCGAAACCGCATACTGCATACTACATACTGCATACTCATCGATCAGACAGTATGCAGAGCGTTTACCCACAATGCATTTCGCTCCTGCCCGAGCCGAAATCAGCCGGCCTGAAGCTGATTTCCCTTAAGCTCTAAACTCTGTAAACTTTAGAAACATTTGAAACATTTTCAGGTGAGAAAGTAGTCGTTTAGATCCCCAACGTGTTGAAAACCTGACAAAATACCGGCTGTTTACAGTTTTGTTCCCACGAATTCGGCGCTACTAAAGCTAGCCGCAGTGAGCAACGCACTTCCGGTTATTTTCACAAAATAAAATACCCGTTGCCTTTTATCATAGGGAAAGCCATTACCATACAATTGGTGCTTTTGTTTTGAAAACAGGAAGTGAACCTACCCTCGTTGTAGCTAGCTTGAAACTGCCGTTTTGACAGGAAATGACGATCGGCGACGTCACATTACGTTGCATCTTGGGTAGTTTGAGTATGAGTAGTAACCTCATGATGCATACCCAACATTTCGGAGAATCTAGTATGCATCCGGGAACTTCTCGCTGACTCAAACTCGCATACTAACTCAGAAAGTTAGTAGGAGTAGTAGGAGAAGTATGCGGTTTGAAACACAGCCAATGCTTTCTCATCAACAGTGATGGACCAAGCCGGAGATGTTCACAGCCTAACTCGCAGTTAAAGACATTTTCCTTCATTTTAAAAAGAGCTTCATCTTTCATATATCTGACATTAAAGACTCATTTTTGTTCATACATACCTGGTTTCTTTGAGTGTTTGTATTCCTTCCTGTGAAGCGGGTTTTTCCTGCAGACGAAACAAACTAAACGTCAGCCTGAGTGTTGCTTTTTCAGGGATAAACATCATCATTCCACCAGCAGAACAGCTCAGAGCTGCAGGTCAGAGTCTGAAATAACGCGCTTTAACGTCACAAAGATGGAAAACAGGAGCGTTCTCACACATCTACAGATCAGGAAGAGAATGAGCAGCCCGATGACCTTAAGAGATGAAACTACAAAGATTCAAACAACAACAACAACTTTAAAGAGATGCAACAACAAAAAGACCAAAAGCAGCTACGTAGGTGGGTGTAGATTCTGAGTCATCCAGGTCATGGTGACCCTCAGGGCCTGAAAAAGGGCAGCTGGACTTCTTCTTCAGCTTCAACACCGGAGAACCAGAACCTGAGGTCGGACTCAGCAGCTCATCTCCATCTGAAGGAGAAGGACCAATTGGGAACCACCTAAACCCCCCACATTGGTCAGCTGATCCCCCCAACGAGTTCAGAACTGAACCGGCCGTTCAGATTACATGTGAAACATCTTCAAGAACCAAGAAGAAGAAGTCCAGCTGAACTTATTTCAGCTCTCAGGATTGAGACTAAAACACAGCTGTGCCACTTTGTCTCCTTGTCTCTTTGTAGCAGTGCCTCTTTGTAGCTGTGCCTCTTTGTATCTGTGCCTCTTTGTCTCTTTGTAGCTGTGCCTCTTTGTAACTGTGCTTCTTTGTAGCTTTGCCTCTTTGTAGCTTTGCCTATTTGTAACTGTGCCTCTTTGTAACTGTGCCTCTTTGTAGCTTTGCCTCTTTGTAACTGTTCCTCTTTGTAGCTGTGCCTCTTTGTAGCTTTGCCTCTTTGTAACTGTTCCTCTTTGTAACTGTGCCTCTTTGTAGCTTTGCCTCTTTGTAACTGTTCCTCTTTGTAACTGTGCCTCTTTGTAGCTGTGCCTCTTTGTATCTGTGCCTCTTTGTCTCTTTGTAGCTGTGCCTCTTTGTATCTGTGCCTCTTTGTAACTGTGCCTCTTTGTATCTGTGCCTCTTTGTCTCTTTGTAGCTGTGCCTCTTTGTAACTGTGCTTCTTTGTAGCTTTGCCTCTTTGTAGCTTTGCCTATTTGTAACTGTTCCTCTTTGTAACTGTGCCTCTTTGTAGCTTTGCCTCTTTGTAACTGTTCCTCTTTGTAACTGTGCCTCTTTGTAGCTGTGCCTCTTTGTAGCTGTGCTTCTTTGTAGCTGTGCCTCTTTTCACAGTTGTGTTTCTTTGTTGTGATTGATGACCAACTGACCTTCTTCTTTGTAGTCACGGAAACAAACCGAGCAGAGCACACATTTAAAGTCTTTTACAGGAGGATCGTCTCACTGATCCATGTTTCAAAATCACTCTCCCATGAGGGCGAGTAAGGACCACGGTTTGTAGCTTGTTGTGTCACAAACGGCCTAATTTTTTTATGTTGAACAGTGCACAGCGACACCACCGGGCAGCAGAGGCCACGTGCTGAGAAGGTCAGTTGGTCATCAATAGTTCCTTCCAACCTGAGAAGGAACGAGTCATAAAGAGTTGGTTTTCACAGAGATGTTGGGCTGTACGGTTTGTTTGGCAGCAGCTTCTCATCCCTGTGGATGTGTCAGCAAGATTCACACCGAGACCGCTGAGTCGCCCGGTGGACGTGACCGATAGAGTTGGTCATCATCTGCGTAGAAGCGAAAAGAGAAGCTGAGAAGCTGACCTGTAGCAGTCGGTGCCGTACGGACACTCGGGGCGATCCGCCTCCTCTTCTTCCTCCTCCTCGTGGTCGGTGTCACCGGGATGGCTGCACTCCTGGAAATGAAGCGGATTCTTCCTGGAAATACAAAGAATTAAGGGATTAAAGGAACTGCATCAGGCTGGTTTAAGTCATGTTTATCTGACAGAGTCCAGTTTGTTCTTATAAATGAAGAATCTTCCTCACACACCAGAGTAAGTTATGGAGTTCCTCAGGGTTCTGTGCTCGGACCGATTCTTTTCACTTTATACATGCTTCCATTAGGTAACATTATTAAACAGCATGGCATAAATTTCCATTGCTATGCTGATGATACTCAGCTGTACTTATCTATGAAACCAGATGAACCCAATAGGTTGGTCAGACTACAAGCAATGAATTTAACAATAGAATCTAAGATTCTTCTCCTTACATATAAAGCTCTTAATGACCGAGCTCCATCAGATCTTAAAGATCTCATTGTAAGATATTTTCCTAACAGAGCACTTCGTTCCCAAACTGCAGGTTTACTTGAGGTTCCCAGAGTTTCTAAAAATAGAATGGGAGGCAGAGCCTTCAGTTATCAGGCCCCTCTCTGTGGAACCAGCGTCCACTTTGGGAGGCAGAGCCTTCAGTTAACAGGCCCCTCTCTGTGGGACCAGCGTCCAGTTTGGGAGGCAGAGCCTTCAGTTATCAGGCCCCTCTCTGTGGGACCAGCGTCCAGTTTGGGAGGCAGAGCCTTCAGTTATCAGGCCCCTCTCTGAGGAACCAGCTGCCAGTTTGGGAGGCAGAGCCTTCAGTTATCAGGCCCCTCTCTGTGGGACCAGCGTCCAGTTTGGGAGGCAGAGCCTTCAGTTATCAGGCCCCTCTCTGAGGAACCAGCTGCCAGTTTGGGAGGCAGAGCCTTCAGTTATCAGGCCCCTCTCTGAGGAACCAGCTGCCAGTTTGGGAGGCAGAGCCTTCAGTTATCAGGCCCCTCTCTGTGGAACCAGCTGCCGGTTTGGGAGGCAGAGCCTTCAGTTATCAGGCCCCTCTCTGAGGAACCAGCTGCCAGTTTGGGAGGCAGAGCCTTCAGTTATCAGGCCCCTCTCTGTGGAACCAGCTGCCAGTTTGGGAGACAGAGCCTTCAGTTATCAGGCTCCTCTCTGTGGAACCAGCTGCCAGTTTGGGGGGCAGAGCCTTCAGTTATCAGGCCCCTCTCTGTGGAACCAGCTGCCAGTTTGGGAGGCAGAGCCTTCAGTTATCAGGCCCCTCTCTGTGGAACCAGCTGCCAGTTTGGGGGGCAGAGCCTTCAGTTATCAGGCCCCTCTATGTGGAACCAGCTGCCAGTTTGGGAGGCAGAGCCTTCAGTTATCAGGCCCCTCTCTGTGGAACCAGCTGCCAGTTTGGGAGGCAGAGCCTTCAGTTATCAGGCCCCTCTATGTGGAACCAGCTGCCAGTTTGGGAGGCAGAGCCTTCGGTTATCAGGCCCCTCTCTGTGGAACAGGTGGGCGTACCTGTAGCAGTCTTTCCCGTACGGACACGGCGTTCTGGCTCGGGGTTTGGATGCAGCGCTGACGGTTGCAGAGTGTCCGTTTGACCCCTCAGATTCTGCTCTTTTAGCCGTGGGTTTGCTTGTTGACTTCCTGTCCTCCTCCTCCTCCTCCTCCTCCTCCTCCTCTGTTTCGCTGATTTCAGACGTCTGTGTCACGCCTCCTTTTCCCTCCATTTCCAGCTCCACGTCGAGGCTGTCGGACTCGTGGCTGAGCTCAGACCGGCTGGGTTTGCTCTGATGTCTGACTGTGGACTCATCTGAAGGAACCACCTGAAAATCAGAGGATATCATTTCAGTTTGTCCTTCATTTTAATCATTTAGATTGAAAAGGACGTTCAAGTTTTGTTTGACAGATTCACCCCCAAACAACCCGAACAGGCTCAGTTTCTAAAACTTTTCTGTTGAATAATTCCATAAAGGATGTTCTTTTCTGGTCCCCTTTAAAGAGGATTAACTGTACAGACAGATAAAAGTTCATGGTCTGAATCAGACACGAAGCAAATTAAACCAAAGCAGAAAGCAAACAAACCTCCATAAATCTGCTTCAAACAGCAGACGGAGGGCAGTTTTTAAGAAATATTTATCAGGAATGTTTTTATTCACCTTCAGCTCAGACGGACTTCTGGAGATGTACTCAACTGTTTTAGTTTGAGCTTTTTCCTCTTCATCACTTATCTTCCTCCTCCTTTTCCTCGGCCTTTTCTCCTCCTCCTCCTCCTCGCTGAGCTCCGCCTCCTCGCGGGAGGAGGAAGCAGTGGGCGTGGCCTGCGCGGCTGCTGCAGGACGTTTACTCCTCTTCACAGCTGATCGGAGTAAACAAACAGAGGTCACGCGACAACACGAAGGTCGGAGGTCTGTCCTTCATTTCTTATCCTGCTTTGCCTTATTTTACGCATCATAGCCGGGGGATAAAACCTTAGAACCTCTCTACAAATTAAAACTCTCACAACATATCAGGAGAAAAAGTGCCGTAAAAAAAGGCTCCGACATGTTTCCCGTGCCATGAATAAAGTTTAAAGTTTAATCATCATGAAACGTGCTGATAAAGACGGAACTCATTTTATGATCCGTTATGTTTTCAGTGTAAATAATCCGGAAACAATCCCAAACATTTGATGGTTTTGGTCCCATGACGTCCGTCAGAATGATAAAAGCAGCGGTTCTGGTACCTTTTAGGGTAAAGGATGGACTCTTTGATGCTGCCGCCATCATCCACGCCGGTAAAATTCTTCTCCGAATCGGGGCCACGTCGCTCTGAAGATCCTCCAACACGTCATCCTGTCGAGGAAAAAAGAATAAAACTAATTTCTCACCTGAGAGAAGAGGGAGTTTAACCCAACTGAACTGCAGATAGAGCTTAAACATTTATCTAAATCAACTTATATCACTACACTGTCTCCTGATGCTTGTTTTAAAGCTTCCATATTCAGTAAAACTCCTTCCTGTTCCTGGGAGCATATATCAGGGCGTCTGAGGTGTAAAACTCCTTCTTCCTGTTCCTGGGAGCATATATCAGGGCGTCTGAGGTGTAAAACTCCTTCTTCCTGTTCCTGGGAGCATATATCAGGGCGTCTGAAGTGTAAAACTCCTTCTTCCTGTTCCTGGGAGCATATATCAGGGCGTCTGAGGTGTAAAACTCCTTCTTCCTGTTCCTGGGAGCATATATCAGGGCGTCTGAGGTGTAAAACTGATGAAGTGAGGAGGAGGTGACTAATGAACTAATGAAGGTAACGTACACCAGCTTCTAAGGAGTTATTGCTGTTCCTTTCTGAAAGATGAACATTATTGTTCCCACATTACTTTCAGACGTCTTAAAAGAAAAAGTTCTTTTTTGATGAACACATAAATATGACACAAGTAATGCCTTCTGTTGGAGCTTCCCTGCTGATGCAAACCTCTCTGAAAGTCCTGCCGGGACTCTCCGACTTCTCCTCGTTCGATGGAGCTTCTGGTGGTTTCTGTCCAAAAGGAGGAGGAGCTTCTGATAGTTTCTGCCCAACAGGAGGAGGAGCTCCATCTTCCTCATGACAGTTTCTGCAGGTAAACACAGACGTGATATGAGCTGGAATCTGAGAATGAATCTTTCATGACCCTCAGCGTCCTCAAGTGTCCTCGTCCATCTGTTTGATCTGAGCTTCAAACAGAATGAGGACAGAGGAATAAAAGATGAGCCCAAGGATTCATGAATCCCTATTCTGCATGATGCTGCTGAGCCCACACAGCCCCGTCTGCAGAGATGAAAGCAGCTCTGCATTAGCATGAAATAAGTACCTGGGAGCGCGCTCCTCTCTGCCCACGGAGGCCTCCACCCTGTAGACGAGGCGACCCGGCAGCAGAGACAGCAGCTCGCCGTGATGGAGCTGCTGCCAGCGGTCCTTCGGTAGAGGCCGGGGGTCGTCGGTCAGCGACGCCTGCAGGAAGCACGGGTTCTGATGGGTCTGAGGATCCAAAGAACAAGAGAGGAAGAGTTGAACTCTCTCACTCTGCAGCAGCGCCTCCTGCTGGACTAACTCCTGCAGCTCACTTATGAATCTTAAAGCTACAAATCTGTGACATCAGAGCCTCATAAATGCTGCCGTTGCTTTTAATGCATGGAAACATCCTCAAATTCACATTTTACAGGTTCAGATCGGACCTGAGGAGCCTTTGAAAGGTTATCGGATCAACTGGAAACTGTGTTCTGATTCTGACAAGCTTCACAAGATCAAACTCCAAAGAAAGTCTGTTTCACAGAAGTTCCCTTTAATCAGGACAGTAATCCACAGGTTGATCCAACACAACTAAATTACAGAAAGGTGGGCTGAGCTGAGGATGCTCACCGGTTTGAGGCGGAGCTGTCCGTTCAGGTTCTCCAGCAGCCCGTGGCGCCTGGACACTCTCATATCGCTGATCTGACACGACGACAGGAGAAAGAAAAGGTTCAGAAGTCATTCTTAACGTATAAAATGTCTCCACATGTGGACGAAAATGCATCTTCATATAAGAGTGAAAGCAGAAATGAACCCTTAATAATGCTTTTCTTCCTCCGTCTGCTTTTTGTTTATTGTAAATGCAGCAAAACAGCAAATGTTTTGGCCAAATAACTATTTACAGCAGATGAACAGGAGGAAATCTGACCCAAAGCCACCAAACAAAACAGAAAAAACACGAAATAAAACTGAAAAAATGCTAAATAAAACAGAAAAAACACAAAATAAAACAGAAAAAATGCACTGAAAGTGATGTCCTTAAGAAAGAGGAAAAAATCCAGCAAAGACCTGACACAGGAGCTGTTACCATGGAAACATCTGCAGATATTCACTTTAAAGCTGCTCAGAACTGAACTAACTCTGGTTCTGCCTCAGATTCTGGGTTTATGTTCATGTTGGAACATGTTTCAGTGAATCTCTGCAGCTGTTACCATGGAAACATCTGCAGATATTCACTTTAAAGCTGCTCAGAACTGAACTAACTCTGGTTCTGCCTCAGATTCTGGGTTTATGTTCATGTTGGAACATGTTTCAGTGAATCTCTGCAGCTGTTACCATGGAAACATCTGCAGATATTCACTTTAAAGCTGCTCAGAACTGAACTAACTCTGGTTCTGCCTCAGATTCTGGGTTTATGTTCATGTTGGAACATGTTTCAGTGAATCTCTGCAGCTGTTACCATGGAAACATCTGCAGATATTCACTTTAAAGCTGCTCAGAACTGAACTAACTCTGGTTCTGCCTCAGATTCTGGGTTTATGTTCATGTTGGAACATGTTTCAGTGAATCTCTGCAGCTGTTACCATGGAAACATCTGCAGATATTCACTTTAAAGCTGCTCAGAACTGAACTAACTCTGGTTCTGCCTCAGATTCTGGGTTTATGTTCATGTTGGAACATGTTTCAGTGAATCTCTGCAGCTGTTACCATGGAAACATCTGCAGATATTCACTTTAAAGCTGCTCAGAACTGAACTAACTCTGGTTCTGCCTCAGATTCTGGGTTTATGTTCATGTTGGAACATGTTTCAGTGAATCTCTGCAGCTGTTACCATGGAAACATCTGCAGATATTCACTTTAAAGCTGCTCAGAACTGAACTAACTCTGGTTCTGCCTCAGATTCTGGGTTTATGTTCATGTTGGAACATGTTCAGTGAATCTCTGCAGCTGTTACCATGGAAACATCTGCAGATATTCCCTTTAAAGCTGCTCAGAACTGAACTAACTCTGGTTCTGGTTTTTACTGGAAACATAAAATAAATGAGGGCTGGATCAGAACTGTTTCATTTTCTCAGATTTAATTTTGTGACCCGACATGTTCAAGTTTCACAGAATGTTTCATGTGATAAAGTTACTAAAGTCAATAATAAAGTCACAGGGTTTAAAGTTCAGGCCCAACCCAGCGCTGATAAAACATGTTCCATTAAATCCAGCTTTCATCTACACATGATATGACATTATTATCACATTATCTACATGAAAGTCTCAGGAGGACTCACTCCCAGCAGGGGACCCCGGCCCAGAAACGTCTCCCCCGGTGGCAGGTGGACCGGATCCCCGCCGTCCACCGGGACGAGGTCGAAGCCCGACATCAGGTCGGCAGGTCGGACTGGAAGCAGCAGGCCGACTGCGAGCACTGACTGGAACACAAGTAACAACACCAGGGGAGTTTAGTGAGGAGTGTAACAGGTTTAAAGCTTTTTAAAGTGTTTTATGTGAAGCCGGACGTATCTGCGGCAACACACCGCTGAAGATTAAGTCTCAACGGGATACACTTCACTTCTGGCAACCCGCCGTAGAGCCGAACCGGATCATTTTATCTCCTGTGGCAAAAAAACACGAAACCAAACCACTACTTCTGCTCGCAGATTCAAAACTTCCGGGATGCGGGGGGAGCATGCGCAGTACAGTTTTGACCGACCGCAACCAATAACCATCCATAAAACGTCCAGATTAAATGATCTTATTGTTTATTTGTAAAATATTCTGTTTGATTGAAAATATTCAAAAGAATCTCGACAAGTAAACACTACTTATTAATTCGGCATACAGAGCTTTGCCTTATAATGAACGATTACATCAATAGATAAACAAACAAACAAACAAATAAATAAATATTACAGCTGATTCAGATATCTATGAATAAATATGTATTTATTTATTTATTACAAAAAAACAAGTGCAAAAATTAAATATATTTTATTTTTGGTCTGATTTGCATATCACGTTAAAACAGGGTTTTTTGCTTAGTTGAAAAGATTCTGTTTATTTGAAAATGAGGGGAATACATAATTAGAGCAAAATGTACGCCAAATGAAGGTATAGCTTAATAAAATCAAAACACTAACGATTATGATATTTCACATTTCGTGGGTCTATCTTACGAAGGATTCTGCTCTAATTTGACGGATTTTTGAATGGAGTCTGGTGAGGTTTTGATTTAAAAAAAATAAAAAATACACGATATTTTTATCATTGTAAAACGTTTTTAAACCACACGCCACACCACATAGATGATTACATTATTTTGCTAATTTATTTTTGGTTCTTTAAAAAAAATATATATATATATTTCAAATCTTATGGACGTGTAAACCTTGTGCGCATGCGCACACCGTGAAAAACGTGCTGACGTCATGTCTGCGTGTAAACAGCCGTTAGGACGTTTAAACGCAGCCAGCTGACAGTGACACGGACCGACCGAACCGCAGCCACAGACGGATTTAAACCTACGGTCCTCTTCTTACACCGACACCGATTCACCGCTATTCTCCGGAGGTTCGGACCGAAAAGCGCAACCGAGCCGCGGCTCCGTTAGCCGGGGCGGAGACGAAGGAAGCTGAGCGTGAGTCTGACTTGTTTTTATTAGAAAATAACCCCCCATCAGGCACAGACGGGCACTCGGGAACAGAGCCGGTCCTAACGGGATGTATGGATCTGTAACACCAGCTGTGTTCCACACGTGCCCGATGTTTACACACCGGCTTCAGTCAGTGTTTACTGTCCTGTGGGGAAGTTTTTCTGTGCCATCAGAGTTTGAATACGAATTTCTAATATCGAATTTTTATAGCATCAAAATCAGACTCTGAATTTGAAAAACCAACAGTGTAAAAAAAAAAAAAAATCAGTGGAAAAAAATTCAACTTCCAAAAATTCAGTGGAAAAAGAACCAGACTTAACATCTGTCATATATTAATATTTTTTTCAACTTATTTTTTCATAATTCTTTTATTCCACTTCAGTTCTGATCATAACTACCAAGTTTTCAATTATTTTTAAAAAAATGAACCCTTTAGATGCCAATTTGAACTTTTTAGCCCAAATTTTAAGCCTTTAGGTGCCAGTATTTTCAAAATATGGAATGTAAAGTGGAATTATTGAGTGGGGGTAATTATGGTCTGGGATATGTCAATGATTAGCAACAACATTGATTTTTAGGGATTTTATTTTTTGTTGTTGTTATGCCTGATTTAAAAACAATAATAAAAATCCTTAATTTCTGAAAAGGGACATTTTTGTCCCCTTCTAAAACGACCTAAAAACATCATGTATTAATATTTTTTCAACTTTTTTTTTCATAAATCTTTTCTTCCTCTTCAGTTCTGATCATAACTACCAAGTTTTCAATTTTTTTTTTTTTTAATTAACCCTTTAGATGCCAATTTGAACTTTTCAATTTCAAGTTTTCAATTATTTTTTAAAAATTAACCCTTTAAATACCAGTGTATATGAGGTAAACACCAATATCTGTTAAAACACACACACACACAAAAACTGCTGTATTTTCAATATTTACAAGCAGTTTACAAGTTCTGATCCTTTGGTTTATAAATGAGCATTTTATAATTGGTAATATTTTGAATTGGAGCTACATGAACGTTCTTTTACTGAATCTGTCGTCTCAGGCCGCTCCCACCTGTCGGACTGATGCATCATGGGCCCGCGAGGACCTCGCCGCTGTTTGTCCTCCGTGAAGGACGAGCCTCCCTGAAGTCGCCCGACGACCCCCCCGCTCGCAACTTTGCGGAGACGCTGCCGCCGGAGATGAGCGTGAGGATCTTCGGCGAGCTGGACGCGCAGAGTCTGTGCAGCGCCTCGCGGACCTGCCGGCTGTGGCACGAGCTGATCGAGCGGAGCGAGCAGCTGTGGAGGCGGCAGTGTCTGCTGCTGAGGGCCGTCTGCGGCAGGGAGGTGGACGGCGACCGCAGCGGCGGCCTCTCCTGGAAGGTCGGTGTCACACTCACCTGCGTCTGAGCTGGGGTTGGACATCTGTATTCAAAAAAGTGGGAAAAAAACTGTAAAAAATCAAAGTCTTACCAAGTATATTTGTCTCATTGAGTGTCATTACACTTAATATCAGACACAACTGCCTAACAAGCACCATTTCAGCCAGATATAGGGACTTGTTTTAATACAATACATCTGGAATATCTTGTTAAATGAAAAAGTCTTGAAAACAAATTGTTTTGAGTCACATATCATATGAAAGAAGCTTTTTTTTTTACATTTGAAGAGGTTTTTAAGCTAATTTCAAGATCAGTTTTATCTCAAAAGTCCCAAATATCACATCTTATTTCAAGAAATCTGGACAAGCCGATTTTCACTAGTTCCATTGGCAGATTTTTTTGCTTATTTCAAGCAAAAACGTCTTTTATTTTCTGTTTTTTTTTACTTATTTTTGGAGGGGCATTTTTTTCAGTGTAGTAGGTAGATCACAGATTAAAATATAAACCTGCTGAAAAACATGTAAATTTAAATTTATTTTATTTATACAGCACTTTAGAAATAATCCTTACGATGTACCAAAGTGCTTTACAGCAGGTAATAAATGAAGAGAAGAAGAAGTAAAAACAAGTAGAAAGTCTTAAAGCTGAGCAGAGAGCTGTTACAGCTGTTCCTGCAGCCAGGTCTCTGCCTGATATTCCTGCTGTGTCCTCATCAGGGCTCTAAGCTCGTCCATTTTATCCACCAGAGATCTCACATTTCCCCTGATGATCATTAAAGAAATGCTTTAAACTTCCTCTTCCTTTCCCTCCACTTTGTTCCTGCTCTGCATCCCAGACGCCTCCTCTTAAACTCCTCTGACTTTGGGCTCTTATTCAAGGCGTTACTTGGTCTTTGGAAAGCTCAGTTAGCTGCTCTGACAGGTTAACACTTTCCCGTTGCCGTGGTTACGCATCATAACAGATGTTCCTCCCAGCAGCATCCAAACCAGCTCAGAAATCTGTGTTTTCACTGAAAAAAACATCGAGAAGATGAAAGAAAGGCTCAATATGTCCAAACTATAACAAACCTCTGCAGTTTCAAGGCTGATTTATTGATTTTTTAGCGATATTTCAGCATATTTATAGGCTGTTTAATTGTTATTACAGGTGTTAACATCCTTCACTAAACATTAAAAAGCCAAAATAACATAACATCCTAACATTTATCATAATTTTGATTGAAGATGTTCAGTATGAGATTTTCCTTCACAAAATGGATTCAGAGAGAACTTTTAGTTTTAAAACAGCAAATCTGTAGTTTAGTTGGCATTAAGTAACAAATAAAGTCGTGTTCATCGTCTCAGAACGTGTTTGAGCACACATTCTAGAGGCTGGATGATGGTAAAGAACATTTCCAGTGAGCCCACTGACTGGTGGGACTGGTTTTGTTGGGTTTAGTTGAACCAGGTCACCTGAACCGGATCTGATGGCGTTGCTTCCTGCAGGTCACCCTGGTGAGGAACTACACCCGCGGCCGGGTGAAGGCCGACTGGCTGAGAGGACGGTACAGCCGGGTGCGCTCGGCCGACGAGCTGCTGGGCAGGAAGATGGCGCCGCTGGACGCCGAGACGTGGGCGGAGATCCTGCAGGCGGAGCTGGACCGATGATTCACCTAAAGCACTTCTGAGTGTTGGACTGAAACTCTAATATATATGTGTACATATGGTTTTTATAACTTTTTAAAATGAAAAACAGATCATGGAAAATGGAAAGCCTTGATGTAAATACAGCTGAGGCGAAACATCCCGTGTTTGTGTTTCTTTTGTTGAGTCTTTACGTGTTTTCTTCAGTTCGGCTCCTTCCTGTCTGAGGTGGGACTGTTTTCATGTATGATCAGCATTAAAGGGCCATGACAACATTTACTTTAGATTCAGGCCGCACGACCCTTTGATAAAGACTCGAGCCGAGCGCTGCTCTCAGCTCCAGGTGAGCCGCAGGTTTGTTTCCTGCAGGAAGCAGATGGACGAAAAGCTTCTTTTATTGGTTTATCTGTGAATTCATCAACCAATCAGAAGCTAAATAATTAATGTGGCAGCGATAGAAACCCACTACTCCCAAACCTCTGATTCATCCATTTATTAATTCATTCATCCATCCATTTATTTATTCATTTATTTATCCATCAATCCATTTATTTATTTATTCATTCATTCATTCATCTGTTCATCCATCCGTCCATCAATCCATTCATTCATTCATCCATTTATTAATTAATCCATCATCTTCCTCTCATCTGAGGTCAGGTCTCAGAACCATCAGCTCCAGCAGGTAAATCCATCCACTGTATTGTTACAGTGACTCTGATTTTGAAAGCAGTGTTTGGATCCTGCTCTTATTGTGAAAGTTTCCCCCGGAAGTCTCCGTTCCCTCCTCAGCATCATCCTCTCCTCCAGCTCGGGAGCGCCTCCTGACCCCCCTCCCGCCGACAGAGCAGCATCCCGGGACAATGGACGACGTCCCCCCGATCATCAACATCTCCATCGCGCTGCGGATCCAGCCCAACGACGGGCCCGTCTTCTTCAAGGTGGACGGAACCCGCTTCGGCCAGAACCGGACCATCAAGCTGCTGACCGGCTCCAAGTACAAGATCGAGGTGGCGGTGAAGCCGGGCTCCGTGGAGGCCACGTAAGGCGCCGCTTCATCTGCACAGATGCGCACACGCGCGCCGCGTGCACGTCTGTGCAGATGGGTATGTGTGAGACACGCTCCCCGTTAATACAGGCACCGCGTGAACAGAGAGCAGGCGCGTGCACGTCGTCCCCGCGGCCTCCTCCTCCTCAGGCCGCAGCATCCGACACCCGCTGAATAAATGATGCGGGATCAGACGGGCTGTTGGCGGGCTGTTGGCGGGTCGTGTCGGTTCTGGTGGAGGAGTCGAGTGGAGCAGAACCGGTCCGTGAAGTCCGAACAAAGAGCCTGAAAATACTCCATAATGAACCCTTTCATAGCTCTATTACAGTAAAACTGTGAAAATTAAGCTGCACGGTTAGTTAAAAATGTGTAAAAAAAAGATGTGAAAATGAATGTCTGCTGTTTGATATCATCATTTTAAATAGAAATATTTAAAAAAAATCCAACTTTTATCATTATTTTGATTGAAAATATTCACAAAAATCCAACATTGTTTGTTGTAATATCACTCAGATAAATTCTCATCTTCCACGAAACCTAAAAACCCAAATTTAAAACTTTAATATGAAAAATATTAGCAGGAAGAACATTTACCTTTTTTCTTCACCAACATGTTTAGCCCAAACTGTTTAATTTGGTTCATTAATATACATCGGAGACATATCTTTTCATTCTTATGTCATTTCCCAACTCATTTCTGATCTGGAGCTTTAAAATGTTTCAGTCTGCTGGATCTTTAGTTAAGGTTCTGTGGGTCCCTTTGAATTAAAAACCCTAATTGTTCTCAGTTAGATGCATAAAAAATGGCCGCCTTTGGTGTTTGAAGGCGCTGAAACGGATGAGTTTAGTTTGAAGCTTTAATCTCAGACCTGCTGCTGGCCTGATGTGGAGTACTCTGAGCTTTGATCCTCTTCTTCTCCATCACAGCAACATGAACATCGGGGGCATCGTCTTCCCTCTGGAGCAGCAGTCCAGGGACGAGGAGTCGGTGGTTTATCACGGCCAGTACAGCACAGAGGGCGTCCCGCACACCAAGAGCGGAGACAGACAACCTGTCCAAGTCAGCGTTGAGGTGAGACGAGTCACACCAGGAAATCCTGTTCAGTGTAGCACAGATTAAAGGTGACATACTATTACCAACAACCCTGCAGCTCTATATACAGATACAGATAGTTCCTCTGTGGATCCCAGAGGGAAACAGGTTAGCATGTAGCTGAGTTTTACCCCTCAGACGCCCTGATATATGCTCCCAGGAACAGGAAGAAGGAGTTTTACACCTCAGACGCCCTGATATATGCTCCCAGGAACAGGAAGAAGGAGTTTTACACCTCAGACGCCCTGATATATGCTCCCAGGAACAGGAAGAAGGAGTTTTACACCTCAGACGCCCTGATATATGCTCCCAGGAACAGGAAGAAGGAGTTTTACACCTCAGACACCCTGATATATGCTCCCAGGAACAGGAAGAAGGAGTTTTACACCTCAGGCGCCCTGATATATGCTCCCAGGAACAGGAAGGAGTTTTACAGCTCAGACGCCCTGATATATGCTCCCAGGAACAGGAAGAAGGAGTTTTACACCTCAGACGCCCTGATATATGCTCCCAGGAACAGGAAGAAGGAGTTTAACACTTCAGACGCCCTGATATATGCTCCCAGGAACAGGAAGAAGGAGTTTTACACCTCAGACGCCCTGATATATGCTCCCAGGAACAGGAAGAAGGAGTTTTACACCTCAGGCGCCCTGATATATGCTCCCAGGAACAGGAAGAAGGAGTTTTACACCTCAGACGCCCTGATATATGCTCCCAGGAACAGGAAGAAGGAGTTTTACACCTCAGGCGCCCTGATATATGCTCCCAGGAACAGGAAGAAGGAGTTTTACACCTCAGACACCCTGATATATGCTCCCAGGAACAGGAAGAAGGAGTTTTACACCTCAGACGCCCTGATATATGCTCCCAGGAACAGGAAGAAGGAGTTTTACACCTCAGGCGCCCTGATATATGCTCCCAGGAACAGGAAGAAGGAGTTTTACACCTCAGACGCCCTGATATATGCTCCCAGGAACAGGAAGGAGTTTTACACCTCAGACGCCCTGATATATGCTCCCAGGAACAGGAAGAAGGAGTTTTACACCTCAGACGCCCTGATATATGCTCCCAGGAACAGGAAGAAGGAGTTTTACACCTCAGGTGCCCTGATATATGCTCCCAGGAACAGGAAGAAGGAGTTTTACACCTCAGGTGCCCTGATATATGCTCCCAGGAACAGGAAGGAGTTTTACAGCTCAGACGCCCTGATATATGCTCCCAGGAACAGGAAGAAGGAGTTTTACACCTCAGACGCCCCGATATATGCTCCCAGGAACAGGAAGAAGGAGTTTTACGCCTCAGACGCCCTGATATATGCTCCCAGGAACAGGAAGAAGGAGTTTTACCCTCAGACGCCCTGATATATGCTCCCAGGAACAGGAAGAAGGAGTTTTACGCCTCAGACGCCCTGATATATGCTCCCAGGAACAGGAAGAAGGAGTTTTACGCCTCAGACGCCCTGATATATGCTCCCAGGAACAGGAAGAAGGAGTTTTACACCTCAGACGCCCTGATATATGCTCCCAGGAACAGGAAGAAGGAGTTTTACGCCTCAGACGCCCTGATATATGCTCCCAGGAACAGGAAGAAGGAGTTTTACACCTCAGACGCCCTGATATATGCTCCCAGGAACAGGAAGAAGGAGTTTTACACCTCAGACGCCCTGATATATGCTCCCAGGAACAGGAAGAAGGAGTTTTACACCTCAGACGCCCTGATATATGCTCCCAGGAACAGGAAGAAGGAGTTTTACACCTCAGACGCCCTGATATATGCTCCCAGGAACAGGCAGAAGGAGTTTTACACCTCAGACGCCCTGATATATGCTCCCAGGAACAGGAAGAAGGAGTTTTACACCTCAGACGCCCCGATATATGCTCCCAGGAACAGGAAGAAGGAGTTTTACACCTCAGACGCCCCGATATATGCTCCCAGGAACAGGAAGAAGGAGTTTTACACCTCAGACGCCCTGATATATGCTCCCAGGAACAGGAAGAAGGAGTTTTACACTTCAGACGCCCCGATATATGCTCCCAGGAACAGGAAGAAGGAGTTTTACACTTCAGACGCCCTGATATATGCTCCCAGGAACAGGAAGAAGGAGTTTTACACAACAGTTAGCTTTAAAGTTGCATCTGGATGATGCAGTTTATTCTCCGACTTCAGAAAGTTTTAATGACGACAGCTCAGCAGATCAAAATGAGGCTGACAGATGGTGGTTTTTGTCATATTTGTGCAGCATTGCTGATGTGATTTCTCTCTCCGCAGTTCAACAAGGCTGGGACGTTCGAGACGGTCTGGCAGGCCAAGTACTACAACTACTACAAGAGGGAGCACTGCCAGTTCGGCAACAAGTTCAGCAGCATCGACTACGAGTGCAAACCCAACGAGACGCGGACCCTGATGTGGATCAACAAGGAGGCGTTCATCTGAAGCTGAGGACCTCCTTCCAACAAGAATCCCAGAAACAGACGGTGTTTTCCTGGCGGGGTTTATAAAAAGGTCCTGATATCTGTTTAGTTTCGTCAAAGCTGGAGAAAAACGAGCCGTCTTTAAGTGCAGGTTTCTGTAAAGCTGCACTAACAGCAGCGTAAGTTCACCTTTTTTATCAAAAGAGATGAAGAGGAAAGCAGGTTTTTTTTCCTTTATTTTACTTCTTGTGTGTGTCTTTCCCTCTGAGATCCAACTTCCAGGCAGAGTTTAACCCTTCAGGCGCCTCCAACACTGAATAAATCGGGCATAATAAATCCTGTTTCCACTCACTGCCACTGGATGACATGTTTTATCTGAAGTATCCCCTGAATTAAGCTACAAAATGTGCAAAATGTTCCAGTAAACTGATGAAGTGAATGAAATAAAATGAGAATTTCCCTTAGAGGGCGACGGATGGAAGGATAGGGACGGCATCGGGTTAAAGGTCAACGTAATGGCGGGGAAAAGGTGGATTGGGGGGGGTTCTGACACTCTGATGAGCCCGTTGGCCACAAGAAGCTGTGGAATCCAAGGCGCTGATGTCATCAGTGATGTCACTACATGCAAATTAGATGATTAAATTTACAACCTTCGTAAACTTCAGTATTTCACCATTTAAAGTTCCCCATTTTATATCTGATCCTTTTCTTCATTAAAGCAGATGACTTGATGACGATCAGATTACTTCAACATAAGTCAGAGGCATAGTTTTAAGGTTGACATACTTCAGATAAGAAGATGGATCCACGTTTCAGAATGTGTTTTTTAATTTTTTTATTTAATTAATTAATTAATCTATTTATTTATTTTATTTTATTTATTTTTTTTTTTTTTGGATGTGTTTAACTTATAGTCAGGGAGCCAAAGTCTCAAAAGCCTGTTGATCGCCAACTAGGCCCAGCAGTGAAATCATCACAGATCCAATGATTTTGGTTGGATTTTTCCAATTTTTTTCTGTGGAATGAGTTTACTGTTTGGTGAGCAGAATGGCATATTGACTGATGTCATATTTTGGGGGAATAATTGATTGCCAATGAAGTAAAGATGAAAATGTTGGGAAAAAAGTGAAAAAACGCCTGATTTCTTTGCATTAAATTGAGCCAAAATCATGTAGAAATGTATTTTAAGAGTTATAATTTCATTGGATGTTGCACCTGGAATGCATTTATTGACAGTTTATTACCCAATCCACTGAGGATTTTGTGGAAAATTGTAATTTTCCAACATTTTCTATCAGAAAATGTTGGGTACATACACTAAAATGGCCACAAATTTTTTCCGCCATGTTTCCGGCAGAGCCGACCCTCTGATTATTGCTTCTTAGGGTCAAAGTGAACATAAAAAAACACAAATAAAAAGTATGGCAGACCATGTCAGGTTCAACCCATTTCTGAGACGTTGGCTCTGAAGACCGGGATGGGGCCGGCGGAACGTTTCCTTCTGGTTTCTCCTCTTCTGCGTCGTCTCTTAAAGCTGTTTGTGAGGAGGCAGCTGGCAGCGAGGTGCTCAGAAACTCGAGTTTAGCAGCAGAAAAAAACCACCTTTCAGTGGTTTAAAATCAGAGTTTTTCTGTTGAAACGTTCCTTCAGCTGCAGTTTTCATGAAACGTAACATTTGTTTGGGACTATTTACAGCGGCGGATGAACCTTTTCAGCCTTGGAACACCTTTACCTTCCGTCTCTTTATCCTCACACGGTGCTTTTTAACGTTTGTGTTGCAGCTGCTGTTTTTTCTGCTTTCATTTTGCCAAATTTTGACCTGTGGGTTTGTTGTTCTGTTGGTGTCTTAATGCCTGAAACCTGCTGATTCATCATCAGACTCAGAGTGTGACGTGTCGTTGTCTAAATAATAAACAGAATACTTTGTTCGTCATTTGAAGATCTATTCTGACCAGTAAGTCCTTGTCAAATGAGCTAATATTATCCTGTTAGCCTAGTCTGTAGTTAGCTAACGTTAGCTTGATATGATACGGGGTGGACAGGTTGGACACATTGGCCAATGATGTTTACTGACAGTTATTCATATCTTTGTGTTTTCACTTTATTAAGATCAGATTCTGCAGGTAAAATTGCAAAGCTAAGACTTGAAAGCTAAGACTTGGGACTTACTTGAGACTTTCTTGAGACTTGAAAGCTAAGACTTGGGACTTGCTTGAGACTTGCACATGTGTGACTTGGTCCCATCTCTGATAAACAGAACACAGAACCACTGCGTTTGTCATAAACTTTATTTTTAAATTACAAACGGGTAAATGGAGGGACTCTGGAGCAAGTTTAGGAGATGATTTGAAGTCAGGGAACCCAGGAAAACGAGCTTTGGTGGAACTCACAGCGATGCAACAAGCCCGTCTTTCACCTTCTGGGTCGGCTGGCAGATGATCAGCGGGGAGGTGTTCTTGCCGAGCATGCTGGCCCCCGGGCTGAAGAACGGGTGGAGTTCCTGGGTGAAGCAGCAGCCGGTGAAGGAGTATATCGGAGCTGCAGCGTCGGCGTCGTAGAAGGAGAGCAGACCCCGCTCGTAGTCCCCAAACACCCCAACCTTCTCCGGGCGGGACCGGACGCTCAGGCGGATCGGTTTGTCTCCCAGAGCTCTGAAGGTGTTCCCATTGGTCAGGACTAAGGTCCAGAAGCCAGACTTGGGGCTCAGGGCGACGTCCCCCTTCCTCTTGGAGGACCCTCGGGCTACTCCTAGGGTCCAGTGGGTCTTCCCTCCGACCTGAACCTCGAAGTAGAACCGGCCCGAGGAGAAGCTCTGGCTTCCCAACACATAGAGCGCGATGGAGAACCTCTTCGGGTGGTCCGGCAGCTTGCTCTTGGTGTCGCCGTGCCTCACCTGCTTCCCGTCGTCGGACAGGACGAGTTTCCGGTGCGCGGTGTCGGGGTCCAGAGTCACGTCCACCGCAAACCGCCGGACCCTCCTCAGCTCGGCCTCGCACAGCCTCCTCAGCCTCTGACCGAACTCGTCCTGCAGCCGGGCCGCCGCCCTCACCGCCGCCCCCTCGTAGGAGGGTCCCACGCCGGCCTCCGTCCAGTCCCGGGTGGGCAGGGCGGCCTTCAGGGCGGAGCAGCTCTGCAGGAGGTGGAGGTGGTCTTCGGAGCGGGAGAGCTGCTCCACCTCAGAGCTCCTCTGCATCAGCTCACAGACCTCCTGCTCCAGGTCTCTGATCAGGTCTTCGGCCTGTTTCTCGGCGGCTTCCCGCTGGTCCTGGATCTGCTTCCTCAGCTCCTTCAGGCCTCTCTCCGCAGACTCCTTCATGGCCGTGAAGACCTGAACACCTTCCGCTTCCTCCCTGTCCGCAGCCTCCTCGCTGACCCTCGCCGACTCTTTCACCTCCTGGATCTTCAGGCGTCTCCTCTGGATCATCTGCTGGATTACGGCCTCCGTCGTCCCCAGCTCGGCCTTCTGTCCTTCGTATCCTTCCCTCAGAGGAACAAACTCGTGGCCCTTGTGGTCCAGGACCGGGCAGAGCGAGCAGACGCAGGTCTGGTCGGTCCTGCAGAACAGCTCCAGAGGTTTATCATGCTGCCGACACAGCCTGTCCTCCAGGTTCTCCACCGGCTCCGTCAGCTGGTGTCTCCTCAGCCGTGAGGCCGTCAGGTGGGGCTCCAGGTGGGTCTCACAGTAGGAGGCCAGACACAGCAGGCAGGACTTCAGGGCCTTCAGCTTGGGTCCGGAGCAGACGTCACAGGGAACCTCTCCTGGTCCGGCAGCTTGTTGCTCTGAGCTGCTGCTGCCGGCTTGTTGCTGAGCCGCCCGTCTGAACTCAGCCACCAGCTCAGAGATGAAGGCGTTGACCTGCAGCTCCGGCCTGCTGGCAAACGTCTCTTTGCACACGGGACACTGGCTGCTGCCCTCCCAGTGCTTATCGATGCAGCTTTTACAAAAGTTGTGTCCACAGGGCGTGCTGACCGGGTCGGTGAACACATCCAGACAGATGGAGCACAGGAACTGGGCCTCGGAACGCTGGAACTGGGCCTCAGAGCGCTGGGACTGGGCCTCAGAGCCCGGCAACTGGGCCTCAGAGGGCAGGAACTGGGCCTCAGAGGGCAGGGACCGGGCCTCAGAGCGCTGGAAATGGGCCTCAGAGCCCGGGAACTGGGCCTCAGAGGGCGGGAACTGGGCCTCAGAGGGCAGGGACCGGGCCTCAGAGGGCAGGGACCGGGCCTCAGAGGGCAGGAACCGGGCCTCAGAGGGCTGGAACTGGGCCTCAGAGGGCAGGAACTGGGCCTCAGAGCCCAGGGACCGGGCCTCAGAGGGCTGGAACTGGGCCTCAGAGCGCTGGAACTGGGCCTCAGAGGGCAGGAACTGGGCCTCAGAGCGGTGGAACTGGGCCTCAGAGGGCAGGAACTGGGCCTCGGAGCGCTGGCTGCTGCCTGCAGACATGTCTGCGGCCTGAATGAAAGAAAGGAAGCATAACATTACGTTACATTGCGGTCATTCTGCAGACGCTTTTATCCAAAGCGACTTACAATAAGTGTGTTCCACATCAGTTGGCAATAGAACTTCAGGTCACAAGAAATCATAAGTGCATTTCCTTCCAAAACCAAACAGCTAAGAGCAGAACTAGTGCTAGAGTAAGTGTGATAAATTAGGTACCGAGACCAATGGGAAGACAATTTAGGAAACAAAGACAATTTAGAAAACAAACACAATTTAGAAAACAAAACAAAGACAATTTAGGAAACAAAGAAAATTTAGAAAACAAAGACAATTTAGGAAACAAAGACAATGACAATTTAGGAAACAAAGACAATTTAGGAAACAAAGACAATTTAGAAAACAAAACAAAGACAATTTAGGAAACAAAGACAATTTAGAAAACAAAGACAATTTAGGAAACAAAGAAAATTTAGAAAACAAAGACAATTTAGAAAACAAAGACAATTTAGAAACCAAAACAAAGACAATTTAGAAAACAAAACAAAGACAATTTAGAAAACAAAGACAATTTAGGAAAAAAAGACAATTTAGAAAACAAAACAAAGACAATTTAGGAAACAAAGACAATTTAGAAAACAAAGACAATGACAATTTAGAAAACAAAGACAATTTAGGAAACAAAAACAATTTAGAAAACAAAGACAATTTAGGAAAAAAAAAGACAATTTAGAAAACAAAGACAATTTAGGAAACAAAAACAATTTAGAAAACAAAGACAATTTAGGAAACAAAGACAATTTAGGAAACAAAAACAATTTAGAAAAAAAAGACAATTTAGAAAACAAAGACAATTTAGGAAACAAAGACAATTTAGAAAACAAAGACAATTTAGAAAACAAAGACAATTTAGGAAACAAAAACAATTATTAAACAAAGACCATTTAGAAAACAAAGACAATTTAGGAAACAAAGACAATTTAGGAAACAAAGACAATTTAGGAAACAAAAACAATTTAGAAAACAAAGACAATTTAGAAAACAAAGACAATTTAGGAAACAAAGACAATTTAGAAAAAAAAGACAATTTAGAAAACAAAGACAATTTAGAAAACAAAACAAAGACAATTTAGGAAACAAAGACAATTTAGAAAACAAAGACAATTTAGGAAACAAAAACAATTTAGAAAACAAAGACAATTTAGAAAACAAAGACAATTTAGGAAACAAAAACAATTTAGAAAACAAAGACAATTTAGGAAACAAAGACAATTTAGAAAACAAAGACAATTTAGAAAACAAAGACAATTTAGGAAACAAAGACAATTTAGGAAACAAAAACAATTTAGAAAAAAAAGACAATTTAGAAAACAAAGACAATTTAGAAAACAAAACAAAGACAATTTAGGAAACAAAGACAATTTAGGAAACAAAAACAATTTAGAAAACAAAAACAATTTAGAAAACAAAGACAATTTAGGAAACAAAGACAATTTAGAAAACAAAACAAAGACAATTTAGGAAACAAAGACAATTTAGAAAACAAAGACAATTTAGGAAACAAAAACAATTTAGAAAACAAAGACAATTTAGAAAACAAAGACAATTTAGGAAACAAAAACAATTTAGAAAACAAAGACAATTTAGGAAACAAAGACAATTTAGAAAACAAAGACAATTTAGAAAACAAAGACAATTTAGGAAACAAAGACAATTTAGGAAACAAAAACAATTTAGAAAAAAAAGACAATTTAGAAAACAAAGACAATTTAGAAAACAAAACAAAGACAATTTAGGAAACAAAGACAATTTAGGAAACAAAAACAATTTAGAAAACAAAAACAATTTAGAAAACAAAGACAATTTAGGAAACAAAGACAATTTAGAAAACAAAGACAATTTAGGAAACAAAGACAATTTAGAAAACAAAGACAATTTAGGAAACAGAGACAATTTAGGAAACAAAGACAATTTAGAAAACAAAGACAATTTAGGAAACAAAGACAATTTAGAAAACAAAGACAATTTAGGAAACAAAGACAATTTAGGAAACAAAAACAATTTAGAAAACAAAGACAATTTAGGAAACAGGTGATGTCCTAAGAGGGCGGACCTGGGTGGTGTTTTTTCAGCCTGCCGAAGCAGCTTTGAGAAATAAATATCAGCTGTTTGTGCTGCTGTGTTGAATCTATCAGAAAATGCACAACTATGAGGGGCTGAAACTATTTCATCTTTGGCTACAGGTGATTTTCTTATTTCAGAATAATTCTTTTGAAAATCTCTGCAACGTCGCTGAAAATAATGGAGATAAATCGAGCCGGTTCTGGACACTTTTTCTGATCTACTAACCACTTCAGTGATCCAGTGCATCCGGTTGATAGCCTTTAAAGGGACAGTTCGCCTCTTTGACATGAAGCTGTGTAACATCCCATATCAGCAGCATCATTTCTGAACATCTTCTTACCCCCTGCTGCGTCCTGTGAGCAGAGTTCCAGCCTCGTTTTGGTGTTGATGAAGGTAGTCCGGCTAGTTGGCTGGGGTTTAAAAAATAAAGCGTTTTGCTTCTCAGAACAATATGCGTTCAACAGAGTAATACATTTGCATCACAAAATGGTTCTCCAGGAAAAAGTCAGACCTCACAATCGCTTGGCCCTATTTTCTCTCCCTTCATATCACTGCCTGCTGCCGACAGCCGACAGCCGCGCCTGTTTAAGATTAAGATCCGATTTATTGGTCATGCATACATACATACACACGAAATTTGTCCTCCGCTTTTAAGGCAAGGCAATTTTATTTATAGAGCACAATTCATACACAAGGCAATTCAAAGTGATTCACAGCTACACAAGAAGGCAATAAAATCATTAAAAAGAAAAGAAAAAATAAGAAGAAGAATTTAAAAAAAAAATTTAAATGAAAAATAATCATAAATTAATTAATTTAAAAGTGAAGAGTGCAGAAAATACTTTCAGGTGTCATATGCACAGCTAAACAGAACTGTTTTCAGCCTGGATTTAAACACTGTCAGAGTTGACAATTGCGTTTAACCCATCCAGGTTGGCACCTGTTGACACACACATGCACAGGGGCACACACTCAGAGACAGATGCCAACCTGGAGCGGTGGGCAGCCATTCAGCGCCCGGGGAGCATGGGGGTATGATGCCTTGCTCAAGGGCACCTCAGCCGTGACAAGGACTGACATCCCTCCAGCCATAGATATGTATAGAATGGCTAGATGTCTCGTCCAGGTTGCTGGGCAACGGAGTGGAACGTCCGCAGATGGCGGCCATCTTACCACAGGCAGCTCTCTCCACGACTACATTGTGTTGATGGTGAAACATTCAAACATTCAAGACATAACTTGCTTAATTCTCAAACGTTTAGGTTATTATAAACATCAAAGTAGTAAGCTAATTATCACACTACAGACGAAGTCCGTACTTATTTTTTTAAATAAAAACCTAAATATTTCACGTTTATTTGCCCCATGACTCAACTTTATTTACCCCTTGGGATGACTCCCTCAGGGAAATTCAAGTCCCCAGTAGCTCCAAACACACACATAGGATCTCTATAAATCTAAAATACAGTATAATATAGAATGATTAATATAATATATCATTAAAATAGAATTAATAAAACAAAGTGTAAAAAAGAATATAGGCTATACAAGATATACAAAGTAAAGAGAGTTAAATAAAATAAGTTAGAGCACTATGGTTGAGTTATTGCCCATATTGCACTACACTTGTGTTAATTACACATTGTATGCACATAGTCTGACCATAAATAGATAAGATATTGCACAGTAGTGACGTGAATAATTGCACAGATGACCGAATAAATAAAATATCGCACAGGGTCTTTTAGTATGTAAAACAGTGTAAAATGGTGGAGATTTCTGTGAGGTAAGAGTAACAGCGTCAGAGCAGATCACTTAGCGTAACTATGGTTACCTCAGGTTTGGCTGTCTCCCGGACATCTCACCCTGTGGTAAGATGGCCGACCTGTGCGGACGTTCTAAACTCAGACGTAACACATCTAGCCGTTCTATACATATCTATGCCTCCAGCTATCAGTTCCACCAATTTTTTTTTGAGTGGCGAGAGTGGGAGTCGAACCGGTTATTGGACGACCGACTCTAACCACTGAGCCACGGCCGCTGTTACGGTGTTTGCTGCTCGGTCTACACAGCACATACACAAAAGAAAAGGAATGGAAACAAAAGGAAACAAAAAGGAAAGGAAAGGTCTGACTTTTTCTTGGAGAATGATTTTGTGATGCAAATGTATTACTCTGTTGAACGCATATTGTTCTGAGAAGCAAAACGCTTTATTTTTTAAACCCCAGCCAACTAGCCGGACTACCTTCATCAACACCAAAACGAGGCTGGAACTCTGCTCACAGGACGCAGCAGGGGGTAAGAAGATGTTCAGAAATGATGCTGCTGATATGGGATGTTACACAGCTTCATGTCAAAAGAGGCGAACTGTCCCTTTAAGGTCCCTTTAAATCTTTAACAACAGTTTAAACCTGCAGGTTTCAGATGTTTCCTGCTCCAACACACCTGATTCAGATCGATGCCTCATCAGCTGATTTATGCAGAAATTAACAATCTTTAAAAGAGATCCATTTAATCTGAATCAGGTTCAGAGATCAGTTACAGGAAACATTGGAAAAGTTAATAATCTACCGACCTGAACAAAGTCTACTGTGATAAACAAGACATTTCTGTTCAACAGCAACAACAAAGTGATTATTAACAAACAAACTCGTGACAACTAAAGCTGAATCACCCGTGACACGGTTTATAAAAACTACCTTTAAAATCCGCCTTTAATCCGAATACAGCAGGAGGAGAACTTACTTCTCTGGACTTTATGGGACAAACGCAGCTCAAAACAAACGACACGGACACTGTTCGTGACGGACCGACACCGGAAGTTCAAGGCGCCCGATCGTCACGTGATCTGGGAGAGATCCCGGAAGTCATTGGCCGGAAATTTGAATGAACACAAACGTAAAAAAACACCATAAATCAGCTTAATTTAGAGATTAAAACGAATGTTTGGTCAATCTGAGGTTATCTTGTTTAGATAAATAGCATGTTTCTGGTGTATAAACTTTAGTGGCATTAAAAATTAACCAAATCTAAAGTTTACTAATATATTAAAAGTGAAGGATTGATTAAAATACAGATTGTTGTTTCTTTCCATTGTTTCAGGAATCTCAATGATAACTGTGGGCTGGCTGACTAATATAATAACTTTGACTTTTAGAGGGGACACAGTAAGACCACAGCCCTTTTGCAGACAGCCGTTCCACTTCCTATTCGCCCCATTATAAAAAATTTGGCTGCAGTTCAGTTGATTTTGTCTGGAGGCGCTGGCGAGCGAGTGCAGAATGATCATTGGCCATAGGGCTGGCGCTAATAACTCAAAAAATGTCCCCGCTAGCGGCTGAAACCTGAAAATATTACTCTGATTTCTGACAGAGGGATGTGAATTTATATTGAAAGTACAATAACCTGGGAGTTATAGCTTTCTGTTTTCTTACAGGTCTGGCATTTGCGAGTCAGTCTCCGCTAGCATCTAGCTAACGGAATCTGAAGAACGCACGGCTGATTACGACCGGCTGCTTTACGGCACTCGTCCACTGTGCTAGAGTGCTAACCTGGTGCTGCTAACAACAACCAAAGCTAAACCAGAGGCTAGTCAGAGAGTATGGAAAAAGCCGCCATTTTTCCCTCTCCTCGAGAGGCTTTTTCCGGGTGGTACTGCACTTTAGGGGCGCCAACGAAGCAGTGCAGAGCAGGAAGAACTCTCTGGTGATACTATGAGATCCACCTTAGATGCAGCCATTGCTTTGGATAGAATTTTTTATATTTTTTTATTTTAATTTTCCTAAAGGCAGGATAAATTATCCTTTAAAACGGCACTTGGTTTGATTTTTTAGACTCACTAGATTTGTTTAAAATACACATTTATTGTCAGTATTGCATCCCGAGTGACGTCACCTATGTGGCATCACTTTACGGCATGGTCAGTCCTAGCGCTGAGCTAGCAGAGAGGTGTTAGCTCAAATAGTTACAGATTTCAGCACAGCCCTTTTCCATACTCTCTGACTAGCCTCTGGTTTAGCTTTGGTTGTTGTTAGCAGCACCAGGTTAGCACTCTGGCACAGTGGACGAGTGCCGTAAAGCAGCCGGTCGTAATTAGCCGCGCGTTCTTCAGATTCCGTTAGCTAGATGCTAGCGGAGACTGACTCGCAAATGCCAGACCTATAAGAAAACAGAAAGCTATAACTCCCAGGTTATTGTACTTTCGATATAAATTCACATCCCTCTGTCAGAAATCAGAGTAATATTTTCAGGTTTCAGCCGCTAGCGGGGACATTTTTTGAGTTATTAGCGCCAGCCCTATGGCCAATGATCATTCTGCACTCGCTCGCCAGCGCCCCCAGACAAAATCAACTGAACTGCAGCCAAATTTTTTATAATGGGGCGAATAGGAAGTGGAACGGCTGTCTGTAAAAGGGCTGTGGTAAGACCCACAAGTGACTGTCAATTCAATTCAGCTTTATTTAAATAGAACCAAATCACAAATAAATTAGGGCTGGGCGAGTTAACTCGTTAATTATTTAACACTGATAAATAATTATCGCGCATTAACACAGGTTTTATTATTTTTATTTTATTTTATTTTTTAATTACATTTTTGGGGGGCTTTTGTGGCTTTAATGGATAGGAAAGTTCAAAGATCACAGGAAGCAGGGCGCAGAGAGAGGGAGAACAACACGGAGCAAAGGTACGTCCGATACGGGACTCGAACCGGGGCCGTAAAAGTCTGCTGCTCACAGGCTTTTATTTTGTAAAAGTCTGTTGCTGTCTGCTGTGGAACAGGAAAAGAAAGTAATCGGCGGATCCACCAAACATGGAGAAGGGTACGGAACTTTTACTCGGCCATTTTCATGTTAAAGTTCTTCCAGACGGCGGAGTCGACAGAACCAAAGTCATCTGTAAACTCTGCCAAGTTGAATTGTCTTCTCAGCGTAGTAGTTCCAGTCTAAAATATCACTTAAAGGCAAAACACACAACTGATAGCAGCAAGTCATTCAAGGAAACAGACAGTGGAGCGAGGCTTCTAAAAATCTTCTAAAATCCTGTGAGCAACAGACTATTCCAAAATAAAATCCTGTGAGCAACAGACTTTTACAATAATAAAATAAACTAGAAGATTTAGTGTGCCAAAGAGTGCGTATCGTTCAACCAATCACGGCTGCTCAGGAATGGTTCGCCAGGCCTAAAGAAGAAGCATTCAAGCCTAAACAGCATCAAAGCCGTTTAAATTAAAAAATTTAAAGCGGCGAACTGTTCCTTTAAAGAGGCGAACTGTCCCTTTAAAGCGGCGAACTGTCCATTTAAAGAGGTTAATTGTGCTGTTGAAACTTTAAAGGACTGGCTGGGCCTTTAGTCAGGTTCACTGTGTACTTTTGTGGGAATTTTTGGGGGATTTGTTGACCTATATATTTTTGGAATCTGCAGACCTTGGGGATTCCAAAAACCAATGTTGCTACTTGAACAGACACCTGTATGGCGGCCATTTTGGAATTTCAAAATGTGCGCCATAAAATACAGAATTTCAGCTACCTTGGCCTCTAAACAACCTAAAAACTTAATTTAACATGCCAATCCTACGTTTTCTTGGTCAAGGAATCCAACGGTGACTTCAAAATTATGATCAGAATCGTGCTGATTCGCTGAAAACACGACAGAAGCAACTTTTCGCAACGAAATGTGATATGGATTACCAGTGCACACCAGTAACCACTCCGGTGAGTTGATGATTTTGAAAACGGACGTTTATGGTGCTTTTACGGACCTTTGTAGACATGCACATGACTTGCCATTCTGAAGCAGGTTGAGATGAATCAAAATTAGGCAAATACCGGAGACAGCAGTAAACATCAAAAAAGCGGTGAGGGGGGTTCTAAAACATTGCAGACGACTCAGTAAAGAGGCTTAATGTTGAAAATACCGCAGTTATCCTTTAAGTAAGTAAGTAAACTTTATTTCATATAGCACCTTTCACAGATAAAGATCACAAAGTGCTTTACAATCAAATACATAAAAACAATTATAAGAAAACGCCACCAATAAAACAAATGAGTAATTATAAAGTCATAAAAGACGAAAGAGACCATACAAGGATACATATATATATATACATATATATATATGTATATATATATATATGTATATATATATAAGTGGAGACATATATAAGGGTTCATTGTCACATGCTCTTGATTGTTTTAAATTCTTTATCAATTATTTTCAGGTAAATAAAAACCCATTTCTGAAAGTAACCTGTGCAATGCTCGTCTGTCACATCTTCAGATAAACGCCTGAAAAGCTTAAAATGAGAAACAAGCACATCACACATTGAATTTCATCCGAGCTGCTTCCTGGGTAAGTGTTAACTGAGCTATGTTTTGACCAGTTATCCGTAAACAGTCTGAGGAATCAGATGAGATCTGATTGTTATCATCCTGAAGATACCATTTTCTTTTTTTCCTTAACAGTGACAGTAAAATTAAACAAGAACCAGTAAAGGGATAATCAGATTTTTTATTTTTTATTTCCAACTTCTGTCACAGCAATGCTGTGTGAACATGAAATGTTTACAATGTATGCATTAACAGCAACCTTTGGTGCACAAGGTTCTTCCTGTTAAATGATCATAACTAAAGAAATTGTTTTTTATTTATTTATTGTTTTTTTGTTTAGGTTTTTTTATTATTTGCCGATCGCTGAAGTGATCATTGTTGAAGTGGAAAGATAGTGAATTAGGGTGATGGAGGACAGGAAGAGGAGTGGGATGGAAAGAAGGAGGAAAGGAAGAGAGGTGGAGGGGGTTGAAGAGAAGGAGGAAAGGAAGAGAGATAGAGGGGGTTGAAGAGAAGGAGGAAAGGAAGAGAGATAGAGGGGGTTGAAGAGAAGGAGGAAAGGAAGAGAGGGGGAGACAGGAATGCGGAGATGGTGGAATGGGTGAGGTAGGTCGATGACAAGTAGAGGAGGAGTGGAGAGAATGTGATGTAGGTGTGTGACTCAGCAGGTAAGATGGGAGAGGTGAGTGAAGATAGATGGAGGCCAGGTCAGATAGAAGCATCTGTTTTTTCTGTTCCTCCACATATTTTGTCGTTTCCTCCTCCATTTCCTTCTTTTCCTTCTCCAAATCATTTTGAACTGCCTGCAGGCATTTGCTTCTCTCATCTAGATCTTTCTGTTGTTCTTGTAGATTTGTATTTTTTTGGCCTAATTCTGTCCTCTCCTCTTGGAGTTCTTTCTTCTCCACCTCCAACTCTTTCTTTTCTGCTGCCAGTTTTAAGAATGCTTCTTTTAATTGTTTCGCTTCGTCCTCTTGATGGCTTTGGGCTGTCCGCAGGCGTTTCGTTTCCTCATTGAGGTCTTTCTGTTGTTCTTCTCGTTGTTTCTGTATTTGAGCCAAGGCTCTCCTCTCCTCCTGCAGTTCTTTTTTTTCTATCTGCGTCCTTTTAATTTCTGCTTTGAGATTTATGTTGATATCTTTAATTTAAATGTGTCACTATTACGGTTGTAGCTGGTCAAGAAGCAGCTTCTTTGTGATCCTTTGTGCAGAGCCAGCTCAAGAATCCCCACCTTCTCTTCTTCTTGCCTTTCGCTGTCTTAACTTCATTGTCTTGCTGCTCTTCCCCTGCATCTGTCTTTTGTTTTTTACTCTTCTTTCTGTGCAACGTCCACCAGCGTCTCTCCTTGTTTTTCAACTCACTCTTGTCCGACACTCTTTGCTTTTCCGCCTCCAGTCGTTGATTATCCTGAGGTGGCGTGTTCTTTTCTTTGTCCTGCTGCAGTTGTTTTGTCTCTTCGGCAATTTTCATCCTTTCCTCCTGAATTTCTTTCTTTTCCTTCTCCAAATCATTTTGAACTGCCTGCAGGCATTTGCTTCTCTCATCCAGATCTTTCTGTTGTTCTTGTAGATTTGTATTTTTTTGGCCTAATTCTGTCCTCTCCTCTTGGAGTTCTTTCTTCTGCGCCTCCAACTCTTTCTTTTCTGCTGCCAGTTTTAAGAATGCTTCTTTTAATTGTTTAGCTTCGTCCTCTTGATGGCTTTGGGCTGTCCGCAGGCGTTTCGTTTCCTCATTGAGGTCTTTCTGTTGTTCTACTAGTTGTTTCTGTATTTGAGCCAAGGCTCTCCTCTCCTCCTGCAGTTCTTTTTTTTCTATCTGCGTCCTTTTAATTTCTGCTTTGAGATTTATGTTGATATCTTTAATTTGCTTTATGTTGTCCTCCAACAGTACCTTCAAATGTGTGTTGTCTTTATGTAATTGCGTCTTTTCACTTTCTAATTGTTCCCTCTCATTGTCCAGTATTTTTTTAGACTCTTCCATCTCGTTGTTTATGAATTTTTTTGCCAGTTCAATCTGTTTTTTCTCTTCCTCGACATATTTTGCCGGTTCCTCCTTTTCCTTGTTCAGTTTTGCAGTCGCCTCCTCTGTTTTATTCCTCTCCTCACATGATTTTTCCTCCTCTTCCGGCTGTTTTTTAAAGAGCAAATTTATCTTTGCTCTTTCAAGTTGTTCCGTCTGCTCGGCTTCCATTTTCTCTTGCTGCAGTTTTTTGTTTTTTGCTTCCATTTGATCTTTTAGCTTTTTTTCCTCCATCTGCAGTTTCCTATTGTCCTCGATTTCTTTTTTAACGGACTCTTCAAATTTTTCCTTGGCCTCCTTGAAAGCTCTCTTTCCTGCTTTACTTTCCTCTTCCATCCTGTTGTTTATGATTTTTTTTGCCGGTTCCTCCTTTTTCTTCTTCAGTTTTGCAATCGCCTCCTCTGTTTTATTCCTCTCCTCGATTTCTTTTTTAACGGACTCTTCAAATTTTTCCTTGGCCTCCTTGAAAGCTCTCTTTCCTGCTTTTCTTTCCTGTTGCAGAGCGGACGTCTCCCTCTCAACAGAGGTATTCTTGGTCTCACACTTTCTCGACTGGAGAAGGTTTTGCCTTTCTGCCACCAGTTGATCCACTCTCTGTGTAGAAGCCATCGTGGTGAGAAACAAAGACACTGTACAGAAGAAAATAATTATAATGATAATGATAACCACAATGATGGTAATAATTATACTGGAAATTAACTTAATTCTTATGGTAGTATAACTTGTGGGGAAATTAATATTGGCTCATCAAGATGATGTCAAGATGATGTACTATGACATCATCTTGACATCATCTTGATGATGTCATAGTACATCAAAGTGCCTAAGCCCCTCCTCCAAAGAGTTGCTATGGAAACAAGCTTCTACACAAGTGCTCTGGAGAATTCAGTTCAATTCAATGATAATTTGTTAATCCCCAAAGGGAAATGATATTGCTGCAGTTTGAATTAATTACACTTAAAGAGATGCTATATAAAAATCAATAACAGCATTAAACATGGCAAACATGTTAAAAATGGAAGTGTAGGAGGGAGGAAGGAATGGTAGATATCTTCAGAGATGGCCATCAGTGGGATGGGCTGTTGTTTTCGAAGCTGATGAGTGCACATGCAGCACATTGGAAGGTGACACTGGTGAACTCTCTCAGTTGACCACATGGACAGGAACTCACAGCCAAAAGTTTAACATCTGGGGTAAAGAGACAGGTATTATTGGAAAACTCAGTAAGCTGCTCCAAAACAAAAAAAAAAGCTCAGTAGAAAATCCCCAAAAAATGCAAAAAAAAAGACAGTATGTCCAGAACTACTGCATCAGGCTGCCTGCCTCTAAGGCAGCGGCATTCTGGAACCTCTAGAATGGAGTTGTGTGGGGACATTTAACTTCTTAAAAGGAACTGCCTATCAAAATTTGGATGGAACATTTTTGTTTCAGTCAACAAATCTAAAGTTTGTATTTTTTTATTCCTCCCAGTGAATTTTCACATCATTTCTTGCTAGATTTAACAGCTTCAGGGATCCTTTTATGCTGGCTGCGTGATGCTGAAGGTTTGTACTGCCACTTAATGGCAAGAAGGTTGGTGGTTCAAATCTGAGCTGGAGCCTTTCCATGTGGAGTTTGCGTGTTCCCCCTGCGCATGTGTGGCTGCTCCCTGGACACTCCAGCGTCTTCCTACAGTCCAAACACTTGCATGTGAGCTTAATTGGTGATTCTAAATTGACCCTATGAGTGAGTGTGTGTGCATGGTTGTCTCATTTATTTCTGTGTTGGTCCTGGGATAGACTGGCTACCTGTCCAGGGTCGTCTGTAACCTGCAAGTTGTTAACCTTCCTGGCCAACATATGAGATTCAGTGGTGATAAGTATCAAAAAGGGCGAATGATGGTGTAACTCGTGAAGATGGATGTCAAAGCTTAACCCTCCTGTTGTCCTGCGGGTCCAAAGTGAGCCACCACCATGTTTAGCTGCAGAAAAAATACCTTAAACTGTCTTTTTCCAACTTGAAATGTTCTGACTTTTCCTAAAGGGACCCCATCATTAGAAAAAGTCACACTTTATTTTTGTTTATGTTTCCATGTGGGCTGTACACCACTAGGGTACAAAGATTGTCTTTTGGGTCATTTTTGACCCGTGAATTATAAAAACATTTAAACACCAGAAAAAAGTTCACTGTTTTTTTCCCTTTCAATATAATTCATTCAGAAGTAATTACTTCACATTTATATAATAGCAATAATAAACCTTTATTATGTAAAAGAAAACTGAGAAAACAAGAAAACTGTTGGTCCAACTGACAGTTGGTTTGTGGTTAAAAAAAAAAAGTGTAATCCTGAAAACTGGTGATTGTCTTTTTGTATTGTGTAACAAATACATGATAAAAATGTATTGAATTGAGTTGAATAGATAAATAACAGGTGGTTTCATCATACAAAATAGATTTTGGATTTAAAATTCAATTAAGTTGCTTTATTTTGGGGCTTTGGTAGGGCGGGTCGAGGGGAGTAAACACAATGTTAAGACCGCACAAAGGGTTAAAAGCACCTAAAACTTCTTGCGCTTTGCTTTTAAATGTGAAACAGGATGAATTATGCCCCTGAACCCCCAGCTCGGCCCCCACCGGAGCACCCAACGGATTCACAGCGATCAGCCGAGTGATTAGTGTGGAAAGAGGTGTCAGCTGACCCGGTGTTAGGGCTTAGTGTGAGGACGGGGAGGTCGGGCAGCACAAGGCTCTTAGTTTCTGCAGCAGCCGGGGAGGCCGGGCAGCACAAGGTTCTTAGTTTCAGCAGCAGCCGGGGAGGCCGGGCAGCACAAGGTTCTTAGTTTCTGCAGCAGCCGGGGAGGTCGGGCAGCACAAGGTTCTTAGTTTCTGCAGCAGCCGGGGACCGCCATGGCCGGCAGGAAGCAGAGCGCCGGTGAGTTTGAGAGGGTGGTGAAGGGCCAACAGGACGGAGGTGTGAGGCAGGTGCATGATGGGGGATCCACCCACTGAGGGTCCAGAGCTTCGTTCTCTCTGCTAACAGCCTGCTGTGTTTCATTCCAGCTGATGCTGATGAGATTAAGAGGCTGGGGAAGAGGTTTCAGGAACTGGACCTGGATAAGTCCGGCTCCCTGAGCGTGGAGGAGTTCATGGCCCTTCCAGAACTCCAGAAGAACCCCCTCATGCAGCGGGTCATCGACGTGTTCGACACCGACGGAAACGGGGTAGTCGACTTCATGGGTAAATGCAAACAGATCACCAAATCACATCTATCAACCCTAACCCTAACCCTAACCCTAACACTTACCCTAACCCTAACCTTACCCTAAACCTAACCCTAACACTTACCCTAACCCTTACCCTAAACTTAACCCTTACCCTAAACTTAACCTAACCTTACCCTAACCCTACCCTAAACTTAACCCTTACCCTAAACTTAACCTAACCTTACCCTAACCCTACCCTAAACCTAACCCTTACCCTAAACGTAACCTAACCCTAACCTTACCCTAAACTTAACCCTTACCCTAAACTTACCCTAAACCTAACCCTTACCCTAAACTTAAACTTACCCACTAACACGACCAGGATCCGAACCTGGAGTTCTGAATGGGTCACTGATTTATAAACTGGTGTTTCTGCATGAATCTGTCACCTCATCCTGTGGGTGCTCTGGTTTCTGTTTGTGGTGTTGGCATCAGATCTTTACCTTAAAGGCACAGTTCGCCTCTTCTGACATGAAGCTGTATGACATCCCATATCAGCAACATCATTTCTGAACATCTTCTTACCCCCTGCTGCGTCCTGTGAGCAGAGTTCCAGCCTCGTTTTGGTGTTGATGAAGGTAGTCCGGCTAGTTGGATGGGGTTTAAAAAATAAAGCGTTTTGCTTCTCAAAACAATATGCGTTCAAAAGAGTAATACATTTGCATCACAAAATGGTTCTTCAGGAAAAAGTCAGAACTTTCCTTTTGTTTAATTTCCTTCTCTTTTCCTTTCTTTCCTTTCCAAACACTTCTTGTTCTGTTCTACGACCCATTTATTTCCATCTTTAGTGTTTTGAAACGTTTTCTTCTTCTATCGGTGTGTTTAAAGTCTGTTAGCTTGGTATGGCTACCAGCTCCCTCCATCTCCTGCCTTCTCTTGCTCCGCGGGCCGGATGTTTAGCTCCTCCTCTGCCTGCTTTAGTGATAATGGTACATGTGACACATTTAGTCTTTTTTGTAGTTTTGGAGGCAAGGTTTTCTGAAACGGAAGCTCGGCTCCGTGATGTTGAAAACAAACCGATAGGGAGCCAGGTCCCTGAAGCCGGTGTGGAGTCACCTAGCATAGCTAGCTAATTAGTTACAATGCAATCTGTTGGTTTCCTTAGCTAGGAAACTTTATTTAACTGGTTCTGTATTAATTAAATTGAATATACTTTATATATCCCTTGCGGGAAATTGCATAGAATGAAATAAAGATATAAAATAAAATGTCAGGTGAGGAGTTACAGTTTGATGGCAGCTTGGTGGAATATGTCACTGAAGGATGATGGACCAGTTTGGAACATAATGAATTAGATTTTAGTTTGCTTCGGTTGGACTGTATCTATGAAGCGCCCTGAGATGACATTGTTGTGATTCATACTTTTATAAATTAAACTAAACTGAATATACAAACTTAAAGTTTTTAGATTTGTGTCCATGTAACAGAGAGAAGCAGCTTCTGAACACGTGGGAACATCTTAATCATAACTGATGTTTCTGCTCGACAGAGTTTATGGAAGGAGTCTCTCGGTTCAGTGTGAAAGGAGACAAACAGCAGAAGCTGCACTGTGAGTTTCTTCATATTTCTGACGTTTAATTCCTTAGAAACAGATTTAAAGTACAACATCTGTCCACCAGGGGGCGCACTGTTCCCAAAACTTCTCAATCAAACCTTTAAACGTCACAATAACCTCGAATTTATTAAAAAATGACACTTTTAAACAGGTTTATTTCAACTTATAAAGTCTCAAATTTGACATATTTTGAAATAAACCGATAGATACATGGCTTTTATGCTAATTTTATGGTTTTATCAGTCGCCTTCAGGATCTACGACATGGACAAAGACGGCTACATATCCAACGGGGAGCTGTTCCAGGTCCTGAAGATGATGGTGGGCACCAACCTGAAGGACACGCAGCTGCAGCAGATCGTCGATAAGACCATCATCGACGCAGACAAAGATGGCGACGGCAGGATCTGCTTCGAGGAGTTCTGTGCGGTGAGCTCCACCTTCATCGGGTTCAAGGATCCAATCAGAGGGCTGGATTCCGACCCCAAACCAAAACATATAAAAACACCAGATTATACCTTTAAAGGCATATGCCACCCCCAGGCCAAATTAAGTGTATCCCCGCATTCCCGAGACATAAATAAGTGTGTGGGAGCGTTTTCCTGGCGACCCAGGCATTGTCCGAATCTCACAGCACTGACCACTGCTTGGTTGCGCGTAATACATACATGCTAGCGTCGCCAATCGAAATATTTCGCCCAACGTGAATTAATTTACTTGATTTACCTTCTAATTACTGTGTGAGTGGTGTACTTTCACATCGAGTGCAAATGACTGTCTAAATCTACACGGAAGGCGCGGTTTGCTCATGTCGGTTTGGGAACTAGTTTCTGGTGCGGAAAACACAGCCGAAGCACACTCCCCGCTACGTCTTTGGGAATACCCCCCTTCATGATGGTTTGTTTGAAGAAGTCGGGGGTAGGGATTCCCAAAGACGTAGCGGGGAGTGTGCTTCGGCTGTGTTTTCCGCACTGGAAACTAGTTCCCAAACCGACATGAGCAAAACCAGCCTTCTGTGTAGATTTACACAGTCATTTGCACTCGATGTGAAAGTACACCACTCACACAGTAATTAGAAGGTAAATCAAGTAAATTAATTCACGTTGGGCGAAATATTTCGAGTGGCGACGCTAGCATGTATGTATTACGCGCAACCAAGCAGTGGTCAGTGCTGTGAGATTCGGCCAATGCCTGGGTCGCCAGGAAAACGCTCCCACACACTTATTTATGTCTCGGGAATGCGGGGATACACTTAATTTGGCCTGGGGGTGGCATATCCCTTTAAACTCAATGATCTCAGGTGAGACGGAACTGTGACATCACTTCCTGTTGTCTCCTGCAGGTCGTCGGAGGACTGAACGTTCATAAAAAGATGGTGGTCTGACGGCTGCTCGGGGTCTCCTCCTCACGCCGACTTTTGATTGGACACGGCGCCCAACGCAGAGCGAGCAGAGCTGGAGGGAGAATCCGACTGTTCCGTTTTTATTTTCAGTGTTTTCTTACAGGCTCAAAGGCTGTGATGTCACCTGGTTGGTCAACAACAAAAAGTGCCAATAAAATTAGACTGAAAGGAGCGACTGAAGGCTTTTATCTGATTATTTATTGTTTATTTACAGATTATTGTATTATTATTTATAACCAAAGCAGAACCAGACTCACCAGCAGTTTACTGGGTGAGAACCAGAAAGAACGTCTCCTCACGTCTAAATGACCCGACTGGACTTTAGTTTGTTGCAGACGTTTTATTTAAAAGCAAATTCATTAACGTGCAGCCGACAGGAAACGGACCCGAGCGGCGAAGGGTTTCCTGTTTGTGATGTCACAGGAAGAGGTTCAAAATGTCCTCCTTACGTTCCAGAGAGGATCAAACACAATGATCTACGGGAGGAAAACAGCACGGCGGCCATGTTGCTGCCATAAATACACCAAGAAGAAGAAGAAGAAGGGGGAGGAGTCAGTGGTTCTGAGCCTGAACCACCACAGAAATGTGGAACTGTTCCTTTAAAGCTCACAGAGATTAAAAACGGGTCGGCTCCAGAACCCCACAGGTGAGCTCAGGTGGGTTCTGCTGCTCCCGGGTCGGTTCCCGTCACGTCGGAGCCCGGACGTTCTGCGCGGCCCGCAGCCGCCGCCGCCTCCTCGCCATCGCCTGCTGCTTCTTCAGCTGGATCTCAGCCGCCGAACATTTACCCACACCTGCAGAGGAAATTACATCATCGAGTTCATCTGGGATCAAAGCCGGTAGGCCTTTAACATAGGCAAACTGTTAAAGGAGGATTTTCTGTCGCTTTTACACGTTTATTTGCTCAAATTCTTCATTTTCTTAAGAAAATCTGAAGAATCTGCACGCTAACACACTAACTGTCTAACACGCTAACTGTCTAACACACTAAAAGGCTAACACACTAAAAGCCTAACACACTAAAAGGCTAACACGCTAACTGTCTAACTGGCTAACAAATTAACTGTCTAACAGGCTAACACGCTAACTGTCTAACTGGCTAACAAACTAACTGTCTAACAGGCTAACACGCTGTCTAACTGGCTAACAAACTAACTGTCTAACAGGCTAACACGCTAACTGTCTAACAGGCTAAAACGCTAACTGTCTAACAGGCTAACACGCTAACTGTCTAACAGGCTAACACGCTAACTGTCTAACAGGCTAAAACGCTAACTGTCTAACAGGCTAAGACACTAACTGGCTAACAAGCTAACACGCTAACAGGAGATGAAAATGTTTCTATAAACTGACTGAAATCAGAGTTCAGAGTCAGTTTTATCGGATCCAGCAGAGTCCAGAGCAAACAGTCTGGTTCTGATCTGGTTCTGATCTGGTTCTGATCTGGTTCTGATCTGCAGAGTTTCTCCCCTTCAGGTTCCTGGAGCTCAAACTTTGGGTCAAAGATGTCAGTGATGGCGTCTAACCTGCTCTGTGGCGTGGTTCTTACCTTCGCTGGTTGCCGTGTAGACGGGGTTGTTTGGCTTCTTGAAGGTGAAGGGCTTCGGCGCTGCTGATTGGCCGCTGCTCTCTGATCCTGAGACAGTTTTTGTTTGAGTGAATCGGAACGGCTGCTTCACCTGAGAGGCCGGACCGCCCGGACCAGAAGCTGGACCAACAGGACCGGAGACCGGGCCGGAGGCGGCGGGCGGCGTGTGCGTCCGGTTGTCGCTGGTTCTGTGGATCGGCTGCAGAGGCGGCCTCTGGTTGGAGGTACCACGAGTCTGTTTGGTGGACACGGGACTCGCGGTTTGGACCTGGTTCTCCAGGTCCTCGCACATTTCACACAGCAGGTCGTCGTCAGCCGGGTCGTCCCAGATCGGGTCCGATGAGAAGAGCGAGTCCAGGTCGTCGTCCAGGAAGTCGACGACGGACGAAACCGCGTCGGGTTCATTTGGAAAGTTCTGAGCAGCAGCAGAACTCCTCTGCGGTTCTGGTTCCCCCGAGTTTGACTGTAGTGTTGGCCCGGTCCGCGTTGGCCCGATCCGCGTTGGCCCGGTCCATGTTGGCCCGGTCCGCTGAGGCCCGGTCTGCGTGGGCGCGGTCTGCGTTGGCCCGGTCCGCTGAGGCCCGGTCCGCGTTGGCCCGGGCTGCGTGGGCCCGGTCCATGTGGGACCGGGCCAACATGGACCGGTCCGCTGAGGCCCGGTCTGCGTTGGCCCGGTCCGCTGAGGCCCGGTCTGCGTTGGCCCGGTCTGCGTGGGCCCGGTCCGCTGAGGCCCGGTCCGCGTTGGCCCGGTCCGCTGAGGCCCGGTCTGCGTTGGCCCGGTCTGCGTGGGCCCGGTCCGCTGAGGCCCGGTCTGCGTTGGCCCGGGCTGCGTGGGCCCGGTCCGCGTTGGCCCGGTCCGCTGAGGCCCGGTCCATGTGGGCCCGGTCCGCTGAGGCCCGGTCTGCATGGGCCCGGTCCATGTGGGCCCGGTCTGCGTGGGCCCGGTCTCAGCAGAGGTTCTTCTCTCGGAGAAGTCGGAGCCCGGCTGCAGTTGGAACGTCGCTCTCGGCCTCAGGTTTTCCTTCCCGGTTCTGGACCCGACCCGAACCGCGGCGCCGACCGGGGCGGCCGCTCCCCTCGGACTCTGACCGGCCGGTTTCTGGGTGGAGCAGAGCTTCGGGGACATGAAGTTCTGTGGGTTCTGGGTGATCTCCAGCACCAGAGAGTCGTTCAGCAGGTCGTCGTCTTCCCAGTCGTCCTGGAACTCGGGCGCAGAACCCGGACCCTGACGGGACGCCGGCGGTTTCCCATGAGCCTCTGCGGGAGCCGAGGGCAGCGCGGCTTTGACCTGAGTCGGCTGACTCAAGGCCCGGCTCAGGTGCTGAGTGGGCCCATCAAACAGGAAGTCCAGGTCGTCCTCCAGCTGCAGATCCAGATGGGGCCGGGGGTCCGGCTGAGGGTCTCCAGGAGGCGACAGATGGTTCTGAACGTCCTCCTCGTCGTCATCCTGATGGAACATGTTGAAGTCGAAGCGTCTGGCGAGCCTCAGCAGGTCGTCCACGCTGTTCGGCCTGACAGAACAGAACATGAGCTCAGGTTAGAGTCCGGTTCTGATCGACTTCATGAGCTCGAACAGTTTGAGTATGAGTCGTGACCTCATGATGCATAACCAACATTTCAGAGAATCTAGTATGCATCCGGGAACTTCTCGCTTACTAGAGGTGCAACGAATCAAAAAACTCACGGATCGGATCATTTTTCAGATCAGCAAAAAAATAAATAAAATAAAAATAAATAAATAAACAAAATAAAATAAAATAAAATAAAAAAATAAAAAATGTAAACAAAATAGACGAGACAAAAAACCTGTTTTGTCTTTTTGTTTATTAACACTTTTAAATTATTAACGTGGCTCGAGCACGTTCAGCCCTTGTTTTGCACAACTGAATATGGCCTCATGTCTGCACCTATAACAGTGTTTCCCACACACAGACTAATTCGTGGCGGTGCGCCACAGATTAAACATCGGCCGCCACATATTGCGTTTCGTTATTATTATTTTTTTAACGCTATTTAAAAAATACTCGTATTCGTTCAGCTGCATTTCCTTTCCCTGCTCTCCCTCCGTCTGTCAGTCATGCGTCTCTCTCACATAGCCTACTCACACACACACACACACACGCACACACACACACACGCACACACACACACACACACACAGCCCCTCCCCTCCGTGCTTCCCTGGAAGCTTGCTAGCTTCAGCGTCTCGTTAGATTAGCTCAACCGAAAGAAGACGGCTGGCGAAATTCACGAAAGGTTGGTATTATAAAATCACACATTAAAAAGTCCTATAAAAATATTTTATATTTTGAATACAATGTTGTCCCGACCCGACCCGACCCATAGCAAACAAGCGATTACGCCTTCTTTATAAAGTTAACTAGTCGCAAGTTTGCCGTAAAAAAAAAATGTAGTTGGGTTGTCGAGGTCTAAACACTAGCAGCTGTGAATCAAATAAAGTAGTTTTTTTAAACTCTTACACTAAATGTTTGCTGCTTCAATCCAGATGAGTATTGAAAAATATTTTCCGCGATTGAAAGAGAGACGTGCGTGTTGAGGATGAGGAGCAGCCTGAACCGGAGGTATCAGTCTGAAACAGCTGAACAGTCCCACCAGTGTAATTAGCTGTTATTCATTTGTTTACAATGAAGATGTGAATATTAATACTATAAAGTTCTGTGTGACCAATTATTAACAAAGGAATTATTTTGAAGAATTTTTATTTTTTACCTACCCCCCCCCCGGCCCACCACCACACATTGCCTTCACATCTGTGGGAAACACTGTATAAACACAGCGATAGCGTTTGTGATCGCTTTAGCCCGGTCGGATTGTGAAGGAAGGGGCTGCTTAAACACCGCGGTGATGAGCGGTTGTTGTCGCTGCAAATGCGTGGCCATGCTCGATGTGTTTCCACTGTTGTGTGGCTTTCTTGTGCCACAGTGCCTACACAGTCACGGTTTTATCCACCAACCTCTTTCCTTCTTCATTAAATTTGACAGGGAAGCCAAAATGCTCCCAAACAGGGGATTTAAATGACGTGGGGCGTTCCTCCGCTCGCCATGACCACGCTGTGTTGCAGGTTAGGGATTATCTTTATGTTAGCTATCGCTATGTCAGCTACGTGTTATGTCTGTGTGGTAACCTAGGCGACAGGTTGGCGTGGCAGCGCGAGTATATGGAAACAGACGTAGCACTAGAGGCAGCAGTTATCGTTACAGTAGTCACCGAAGTCTAGCCTACTTTTATTTTCCATGCCCACTGTTCTACATGTTGTACGCTGAGGACAATAAATCACAAACGAGCCATAGGACTGTTTGCTTATTGAAGAGGGAACTGTTGCAGACTTTTACCCAGAGCGTGGAAAGCAGCCCTGTCCCTGGAACTAGCAGGAATGGTAACGGCTGTGTGAGGACTGAACATGCGCACAATTTTTTATTTTCATAAATCAATCCGCGGATCATGTGTGTGCCGAACCGAAATAATTGATCCGAACGGATCACGGATCAATGATGATCCGTTGCACCACTATCGGTTACTCAAACTCGCATACTAACTCAGAAAGTTATGCAGTACATACTTCCACTCCCTGCTGCAATGCTTTTATTTTATGTGAAGCACTTTGAATTGTTTTGTACATGAAATGTGCTACAAATAAATTTGACTTTGTATTATAACGTCATTTGATCGGCCTGTTTTTATCTATTTTGAGAACTCCGATCAAAACCGATAGGGGCGCTATCGGGCGATTGCGATCGATCGGTGCATCTCTACTTATTATTTTTTATGAGTTACTTTTCCATCAACGTTTAGACCGCAGACGTCTGTCCCAGAACACTTCAGTTCCTGGTACTTTTAGTCGAACCGTGACTTAAAACATCTGTCCCAGAAGAACCAAAGCTGGACCGGTTCTCTGGGTCTGGACCCACCTCGGGGACTTCTTCTTGGCCCTGGGAGGCTGCACATCTGGGGTGCAGGGGATGGTGGCGCTGTCTCCGATCCACTGCTGCAGAGTCGGTTCTGATGCCTGCGGCCTGCCGTGCTGCACAGAGGGAACGCCAAAACATCAACACCTGAAGCCGTCTCATTGGTTCTGTGCACGCTCAGAGCCGCGCTGCACAGAGGGAACGAAACATCACCACCTGAAGCCGTGCACGCACTCTCACTGACCTTTGGAGCGATCCTGCTGACGATCTCCGAGATGTTCACGACTCCAGCGGCGTGCTTTTTTCCTTTTTTCCCTGCAGGCAACAACACAGTCAGCCTCGGCGCGCCAACACTGACGCAGATCTACTTTCTGACGGTTTACCGGGTCTGCGCGGCGACGGCGACGTGGCGTCCCAGACGATGTCCTGCTGGAAGTCCGAGTCGGTGTGCGGAGACTCTGCGCTGAAGACGCCGGCTGCTTTGGACCCGGGAACTCTGGTGGGACTCTTAAACTCTGCAGAGAGGAGACACAAACACCTGTAAAAGCTCAAACATTTGGGCTCAATGTTCCGACTGTTCTGCACTTAAAGACACAAGTGGACCCTCACTGAGCCGGTTATGGATTTTAAGAAGGATTCCAAAAGGAATACCTCTGTGTAATTATGCACATTTTAACCCTCATACCTGATTTAAAACTACATTTCTGAAAAGGGACATTTTTGTCCCCTTTTAAAACAACATAAAAACATCATATGTTTATATTTTTTTCCACTTTTTTTTCATAAATCTTTTATTCCACTTCAGTTCTGATCATAAACACCAAGTTTTCAATTATTTTCAAAAAAATGAACCCTTTAGATGCCAATTTGAACTTTTGAGCCCAAATTTTAAGCCTTTAGGTGCCATTATTTTCAAAATATGGAATGCAAAGTGGAATTACTGAGTAGGGATAATTATGGTCTGGGATATGTCAATGATTAGCAACAACATTGATTTTTAGGGATTTTTATTATTATTATTCATTATAATGTATGTCTAAGGGAGCCGTTTCTGTAATGTGCCGTTGCAGAAAAACTAAAAAGCTGTAAAAACTGATGTTGTAGCTCATCAATGACATATCCATGACCTAATAATCCCCCATAGAATATTTCACTTTGCATTGCATACATTGAAAATACATTGAAAATCATAGCGTGTTTTTTAACAGAAATTGGTGTTTACCTCATACACACTGGTATTTAAAGGGTTAAAATTTTTTAAGTAATTGAAAACTTGGTAGTTATGATCAGAACTGAAGTGGAATAAAAGATTTATGAAAAAAAAGTGGAAAAAAATATTAATATATGGTATTTTGGGGATCATTTTAGAAGGGGACAAAAATGTCCCTTTTCAGAAATTAAGGAGTTTTGTTTTTGTTTTTTAAAATCAGGCATAGCTCAAAGTAAAACTCAAAGTTGCACCTTTATAAATCTGACATATGCCGAATTTAAGTGTGAACCCTCCGGATTGTAAAAAACATAAATTCATGTAAAAAATAGTCGAACCGTTTGTTAATTTTTCGATGAAACCTAAAATGTGCCAAACACGTAAAAAAAAAAAAAAAAAAAAAAAAAAAAAAAAAAAAAAATCACCCTGTGAAAACACGGTGGATGAATTTCCTCTACGCCGAACTTCGGTGTGAATTCCTCCAATTTAACGGAATGTCGGTGATGTCACAAAATGAAGATTATGCGGGAATTAATTGACTAAAAAACTAAAATTGACAGAAATGTTGGTGTAACCCGGCTGTACAGACGGGGAGCTGGGCCGCTGCTTTGGCTCGGTTCGGCCCGGTCCCGGCACACAGACGGCATCTCCGGCCCGCTAAAATAACAATAAACCAACGGAACCTCCGCTCCTGACCTGCTCGCTGGCTCCGGGGAGACGCCACCTCGGCCGGGGCCGCCTGGGTCTGCCTGAGGCTCCGGCTCAGGCGGTTCGCCCGCGGTGCTTTGACAGTCTGTGGCTCCAGCGGGGAAGGGTCGAAGATGCCCCGGCCACCGTTCATGGTACACGGCCGGAACGGCGGACAGATTCTGTTTGTTATCACTGAACTGCACTCAAGTTATTTTCCACTTTATTTGACTGAAAACTGAGCGATTTTTGAACGTCCCGCCATCTTTCCTTCTTCCCAGAGTTCATTTCGGTGACAACATCTTCTTCTTCTTCTTCTTCTTGTAATTTATTGGCGGTTAGCATCCGTAATGTTGCATTACCGCCACCAACGGTACAATTATGTAACTGCGGGTGTGGCGCTTCGACGAAGGAGTGACAAAATAAAATAAAATACATTTTTAAAAAAAGAAAATAAACAGACAAAACTAAATCATTTCAAAAAGTCCTGTAGTCTTTAAGAAATTAAACACAAATCTCCAGAGGGCACAGAAAAGGAAAGTAGTCCCTCAAGAGAGATCCTGGTCTCCCCCAGTTTCAAGGACAACAAAGCTGTGCGGAAAGTGTTATTCTGCGAAATGTTTTGTTGTTATTATCTCTTATGTTTAAATACTGAAATATTGTCAAGAAAAAATTTTTTTTTGAGTTAAAATAAATAAAATAATAAATAATAAAATGGAAACAATGTTCCAGGTTGAATGTTAGATTTGAATTATGTAACTCAGTTCACACAGAGTTACATTTCAAACTGCTTTATATGAAGACTTTTAGTTCTAATTCACTAATGATTTAGAATTATTTTGTTGATAAAAAAATAGAAATGCATAGAAGTGTAGTCAAACGCAAAATAGAATTTCTGAAGAAGTGAAATTGATATGTTATGTGAAAGTAGAGAAATAAAGAATAATTTTTATCTTCTAAGTATTTATATTTGGAACACTCCTGAATTCCAGATGTTCCCAGCAGAGGGCAGCATCGTCAAATCTGAGAACTGAGACTTTCAGGCTTCATTTCTGAAACTTTCAGGCTTCATTTCTGGGACTTTCAGGCTTCATTTCTGAAACTTTCAGGCTTCATTTCTGGGACTTTCAGGCTTCATTTCTGAGACTTTCAGGCTTAATTTCTGGGACTTTCAGGCTTCATTTCTGAGACTTTCACGCTTCATTTCTGGGACTTTCAGGCTTAATTTCTGGGACTTTCAGGCTTCATCTCTGGGACTTTCAGGCTTCATTTCTGGGACTTTCAGGCTTCATTTCTGAAACTTTCAGGCTTCATTTCTGGGACTTTCAGGCTTCATTTCTGAGACTTTCAGGCTTCATTTCTGGGACTTTCAGGCTTCATTTCTGAGACTTTCAGGCTTCATTTCTGGGACTTTCAGGCTTCATTTCTGAGACTTTCAGGCTTCATTTCTGAGACTTTCAGGCTTCATTTCTGGGACTTTCAGGCTTCATTTCTGAGACTTTCACGCTTCATTTCTGGGACTTTCAGGCTTAATTTCTGGGACTTTCAGGCTTCATCTCTGGGACTTTCAGGCTTCATTTCTGAGACTTTCACGCTTCATTTCTGGGACTTTCAGGCTTCATTTCTGAGACTTTCAGGCTTCATTTCTGGGACTTTCAGGCTTCATTTCTGAGACTTTCAGGCTTCATTTCTGAGACTTCCAGGCTTCATCTCTGGGACTTTCAGGCTTAATTTCTGGGACTTTCAGGCTTCATTTCTGGGACATTCAGGCTTCATTTCTGGGACTTTCAGGCTTAATTTCTCGGACTTTCAGGCTTAATTTCTGGGACTTTCAGGCTTCATTTCTGAGACTTTCACGCTTCATTTCTGGGACTTTCAGGCTTAATTTCTGGGACTTTCAGGCTTCATCTCTGGGACTTTCAGGCTTCATTTCTGGGACTTTCAGGCTTCATTTCTGAAACTTTCAGGCTTCATTTCTGGGACTTTCAGGCTTCATTTCTGAGACTTTCAGGCTTCATTTCTGGGACTTTCAGGCTTCATTTCTGGGACTTTCAGGCTTTATTTCTGGGACTTTCAGGCTTCATTTCTGAGACTTTCAGGCTTCATTTCTGAGACTTTCAGGCTTCATTTCTGAGACTTTCAGGCTTCATTTCTGGGACTTTCAGGCTTTATTTCTGGGACTTTCAGGCTTCATTTCTGAGACTTTCAGGCTTCATTTCTGAGACTTTCAGGCTTTATTTCTGGGACTTTCAGGCTTCATTTCTGAGACTTTCAGGCTTCATTTCTGGGACTTTCAGGCTTCATTTCTGAGACTTTCAGGCTTCATTTCTGAGACTTTCAGGCTTCATTTCTGGGACTTTCACGCTTCATTTCTGGGACTTTCAGGCTTAATTTCTGGGACTTTCAGGCTTCATCTCTGGGACTTTCAGGCTTCATTTCTGAGACTTTCACGCTTCATTTCTGGGACTTTCAGGCTTCATTTCTGAGACTTTCAGGCTTCATTTCTGGGACTTTCAGGCTTCATTTCTGAGACTTTCAGGCTTCATTTCTGAGACTTCCAGGCTTCATCTCTGGGACTTTCAGGCTTAATTTCTGGGACTTTCAGGCTTCATTTCTGGGACTTTCAGGCTTCATTTCTGGGACTTTCAGGCTTAATTTCTCGGACTTTCAGGCTTAATTTCTGGGACTTTCAGGCTTCATTTCTGAGACTTTCACGCTTCATTTCTGGGACTTTCAGGCTTAATTTCTGGGACTTTCAGGCTTCATCTCTGGGACTTTCAGGCTTCATTTCTGGGACTTTCAGGCTTCATTTCTGAAACTTTCAGGCTTCATTTCTGGGACTTTCAGGCTTCATTTCTGAGACTTTCAGGCTTCATTTCTGGGACTTTCAGGCTTCATTTCTGGGACTTTCAGGCTTCATTTCTGGGACTTTCAGGCTTCATTTCTGAGACTTTCAGGCTTCATTTCTGGGACTTTCAGGCTTCATTTCTGAGACTTTCAGGCTTCATTTCTGGGACTTTCAGGCTTTATTTCTGGGACTTTCAGGCTTCATTTCTGAGACTTTCAGGCTTCATTTCTGAGACTTTCAGGCTTCATTTCTGGGACTTTCAGGCTTCATTTCTGAGACTTTCAGGCTTCATTTCTGAGACTTTCAGGCTTCATTTCTGGGACTTTCAGGCTTCATTTCTGAGACTTTCACGCTTCATTTCTGGGACTTTCAGGCTTAATTTCTGGGACTTTCAGGCTTCATCTCTGGGACTTTCAGGCTTCATTTCTGAGACTTTCACGCTTCATTTCTGGGACTTTCAGGCTTCATTTCTGAGACTTTCAGGCTTCATTTCTGGGACTTTCAGGCTTAATTTCTGAGACTTTCAGGCTTCATTTCTGAGATTTCCAGGCTTCATCTCTGGGACTTTCAGGCCTAATTTCTGGGACTTTCAGGCTTCATTTCTGGGACTTTCAGGCTTCATTTCTGGGACTTTCAGGCTTAATTTCTCGGACTTTCAGGCTTAATTTCTGGGACTTTCAGGCTTCATTTCTGAGACTTTCACGCTTCATTTCTGGGACTTTCAGGCTTAATTTCTGGGACTTTCAGGCTTCATCTCTGGGACTTTCAGGCTTCATTTCTGGGACTTTCAGGCTTCATTTCTGAAACTTTCAGGCTTCATTTCTGGGACTTTCAGGCTTCATTTCTGAGACTTTCAGGCTTCATTTCTGGGACTTTCAGGCTTCATTTCTGAGACTTTCAGGCTTTATTTCTGGGACTTTCAGGCTTCATTTCTGAGACTTTCAGGCTTCATTTCTGAGACTTTCAGGCTTCATTTCTGAGACTTTCAGGCTTCATTTCTGGGACTTTCAGGCTTCATTTCTGGGACTTTCAGGCTTTATTTCTGGGACTTTCAGGCTTCATTTCTGAGACTTTCAGGCTTCATTTCTGAGACTTTCAGGCTTCATTTCTGGGACTTTCAGTCTTCATTTCTGAGACTTTCAGGCTTCATTTCTGAGACTTCCAGGCTTCATCTCTGGGACTTTCAGGCTTAATTTCTCGGACTTTCAGGCTTAATTTCTGGGACTTTCAGGCTTCATTTCTGAGACTTTCACGCTTCATTTCTGGGACTTTCAGGCTTAATTTCTGGGACTTTCAGGCTTCATCTCTGGGACTTTCAGGCTTCATTTCTGGGACTTTCAGGCTTCATTTCTGAAACTTTCAGGCTTCATTTCTGGGACTTTCAGGCTTCATTTCTGAGACTTTCAGGCTTCATTTCTGGGACTTTCAGGCTTCATTTCTGGGACTTTCAGGCTTTATTTCTGGGACTTTCAGGCTTCATTTCTGAGACTTTCAGGCTTCATTTCTGGGACTTTCAGGCTTCATTTCTGAGACTTTCAGGCTTCATTTCTGAGACTTTCAGGCTTCATTTCTGGGACTTTCACGCTTCATTTCTGGGACTTTCAGGCTTCATTTCTGGGACTTTCAGGCTTCATCTCTGGGACTTTCAGGCTTCATTTCTGAGACTTTCACGCTTCATTTCTGGGACTTTCAGGCTTCATTTCTGAGACTTTCAGGCTTCATTTCTGGGACTTTCAGGCTTCATTTCTGAGACTTTCAGGCTTCATTTCTGAGACTTCCAGGCTTCATCTCTGGGACTTTCAGGCTTAATTTCTGGGACTTTCAGGCTTCATTTCTGGGACTTTCAGGCTTCATTTCTGGGACTTTCAGGCTTAATTTCTCGGACTTTCAGGCTTAATTTCTGGGACTTTCAGGCTTCATTTCTGAGACTTTCACGCTTCATTTCTGGGACTTTCAGGCTTAATTTCTGGGACTTTCAGGCTTCATCTCTGGGACTTTCAGGCTTCATTTCTGGGACTTTCAGGCTTCATTTCTGAAACTTTCAGGCTTCATTTCTGGGACTTTCAGGCTTCATTTCTGAGACTTTCAGGCTTCATTTCTGGGACTTTCAGGCTTCATTTCTGGGACTTTCAGGCTTTATTTCTGGGACTTTCAGGCTTCATTTCTGAGACTTTCAGGCTTCATTTCTGAGACTTTCAGGCTTCATTTCTGGGACTTTCAGGCTTCATTTCTGAGACTTTCAGGCTTCATTTCTGGGACTTTCAGGCTTTATTTCTGGGACTTTCAGGCTTCATTTCTGAGACTTTCAGGCTTCATTTCTGAGACTTTCAGGCTTCATTTCTGGGACTTTCAGGCTTCATTTCTGAGACTTTCAGGCTTCATTTCTGAGACTTCCAGGCTTCATCTCTGGGACTTTCAGGCTTAATTTCTCGGACTTTCAGGCTTAATTTCTGGGACTTTCAGGCTTCATTTCTGAGACTTTCAGGCTTCATTTCTGGGACTTTCAGGCTTAATTTCTGGGACTTTCAGGCTTCATCTCTGGGACTTTCAGGCTTCATTTCTGGGACTTTCAGGCTTCATTTCTGAAACTTTCAGGCTTCATTTCTGGGACTTTCAGGCTTCATTTCTGAGACTTTCAGGCTTCATTTCTGGGACTTTCAGGCTTCATTTCTGGGACTTTCAGGCTTTATTTCTGGGACTTTCAGGCTTCATTTCTGAGACTTTCAGGCTTCATTTCTGGGACTTTCAGGCTTCATTTCTGAGACTTTCAGGCTTCATTTCTGAGACTTTCAGGCTTCATTTCTGGGACTTTCAGGCTTCATTTCTGAGACTTTCACGCTTCATTTCTGGGACTTTCAGGCTTAATTTCTGGGACTTTCAGGCTTCATCTCTGGGACTTTCAGGCTTCATTTCTGAGACTTTCACGCTTCATTTCTGGGACTTTCAGGCTTCATTTCTGAGACTTTCAGGCTTCATTTCTGGGACTTTCAGGCTTCATTTCTGAGACTTTCAGGCTTCATTTCTGAGACTTCCAGGCTTCATCTCTGGGACTTTCAGGCTTAATTTCTGGGACTTTCAGGCTTCATTTCTGGGACTTTCAGGCTTCATTTCTGGGACTTTCAGGCTTAATTTCTCGGACTTTCAGGCTTTATTTCTGGGACTTTCAGGCTTCATTTCTGGGACTTTCAGGCTTCATTTCTGGGACTTTCAGGCTTAATTTCTGGGACTTTCAGGCTTTATTTCTGGGACTTTCAGGCTTCATTTCTGGGACTTTCGGGTTTCATTTCTGGGACTTTTGTGTTCAGAGGCTGATGGGTAAAAATAAATGTCCTAAATTAAATCATTTATTTAACTGGAAGCCACTGTAAAGATTGGAGTATACGATCAATTCAAAGCCTCGTCAATGCTGACTGAAGATTACTGATAGTTTTTAGGATGGGTGCACCACCAGCAGCATCTCTGTTAAACATCATGAGTTTAGTGCCTGTTGGACTCCACCAGTTCTGCCCCTGGTCTCCGGTCCTGTTGGTGGTTTCATGGACAGGTTCTGGAGGTGCAGTCGGGGGGAGGAGGGCGTCTGGTTTGGGAACAGTGGCGGCTCCTGACATTTTTTTTAGGTAGTGCAATTTCCCCCCGTTATGTCCATAAGTACCATAAAAGTCCATAGGACTGAGGTATATTTGTCTAGGTAGCAAGACCATTTCCCTAACTTGTTTGGGCCTATAAATTCAGATATCAGATATCAATTTTAGGCAATATCTCTTTTGTCCACCAGATGGCAACACTGAACTAGTTAAAAGTGTCAAACTAGGGAAGTTACATTGTGAAACCTTCAAAGCAAAACATTTGCCAGTTAATAATTTGCCAATCAGTTAATATTACACCTTAACCATTATTTATTTATTTTCCTCATATTCCCTCTCCACACTCAGCATACACCCCAGCAGTTCGTTCTGAATCGTCTTTGATGTGCCCTTAAGTCTTGCCGTTTTCAGGTGCTCATGAAACACCTCATCCAATTGTGCCACAAAATCCACAAGACCTCGAAAAATACCAGGGTTAGTGGAGCCCTCATTTTCATCTTTGCCTCGCAAGGCTAGCTCGAAAATCCTGCAAAACTTTGCACACTGGATGAGCCGATTAAGTATGTGTCGGTTCTTGCTCACCTCATCGTTGTGACGAAGGACTGATAGCCGATACCCCAACATCCAGCTGTGTGGCGATGTTCACTCTTCCTAACGGTGCGTTCACACCAGACGCGGTGCGATCATTCGCACCGCGTTACTCGCGCGAGTGTTGCCGCGGGTGTAATTTGAATTTACTCGCCTCATTCGCGTGAGTAAAAAACGAGCGAATAGCTCAAGGGGCTATACATTTCATTCTCTCATCAACCGTGGCTGATATAAGTACCATCGCGTCCTTGTACCTGCTGTGGGAGTCCGAGATTCGTCTGAAACGCACACGCCGTCGTGTCTGGGTCAGTGACATCATCCGGTGGTGCATTCAGCTCGGATAATTTCACCGCCTTCTCCAGGAGTTGCGTCTGGATGGCGGCCGCCTCCAGCGGCACCCCAGGCCCACCAGGACCCAGCCCGATGACCCGCTTGGGAGGATCGGCGCCGTGATCTCTCATCAGGACACCAACTACAGGCGCTCCGCAGCTGAAATGGAGCTATGGTGCCTTGATCACCCGACATCGGTGCCGTGATTTCAGGTGATCACGGCACCGCAGCTCCACTTTCAGCTGCGGAGCGCCTGCAGCCGGTGTCCTGCCGAGAGATCACGGCGCCGATCCTCCCGAGCAGGCCATCAAACCGGGTCCTGGCGAGCCCGAAACACCGCTGGAAGCGGCCGTCATCCAGACGGAACTCCTGGAGAAGGCGGTGATTTAATTTTTTAATTTTATTTATTTTATTTAGTCAGGGACCATGTGCAAAGTACATTAATTACAAAGTAAAGAGATGACCTGCACCAGATTGTAGCTTAGAAGCTAATTTCCATCTGCAGTCCTATCTGCATGCCACAGACAGCGCCTGTCCATCTGTCTCCACGTCACTGTCGTCCAGAATCTCAACGCTGATAGGCTGTCTGGCGCGAATATTTCGCCAAAGTTGGATTTTTTTAACTCGCGCGGATTAGAATATTTTCACTCGCGCGGCGGCATGCGCCTCACCGCGCCTCACCGCGCATCATCGCGCCGCCAGCTTGAATCCGCGTCTATTCGCGTCTTTGCAATGACTTTGTATGTAATCGCGTCGCGCAACCGCGTCTGATGTGAACGCACCGGATGAAAATGTCAGACAGCTGTCCATGTGGTTCTTTGCCTTCTCAGAGAGATGTTGCATGTCTGTTACTCCTTTTATTGTCCACGCTGTACCGTCTGCCGTGTTGTTTTCTAGGTGGAATAGAAGGCAAGGGTAGCAAAAAAGAGCATTGGCTACATCACAGCCGGCTAGCCAGGTTTTTCTGTGGTACCAGTTCTTGTTGAAAGATCGTGTGTAGGCCTTCTCCCCTTTCGTAGACACTTGCTTGATGTTTAAATCAGGTCTCGGGGGTCCTAGCTGTTTGATTGCTGCCTTCTCCGCATCAGTACGGCGACTAAAGGGTACTTCTTTCAGAAACACTACCGTATTGTTGCACTCGACATCTTCTTCGTAGAATGTTTGTTTTTCTTTTTTTGTTACAAGAACAACGTAGAATGTTCATGGTCCCGCGCAACAGACATGTGACAAAAGCACGTCGTTTGTGCGAGCACATAAACCCTCATAGAAAATATATTGGGAGCATGATTTTTGAAAAAAACTGACGTACCATTCATGTCAATGGGAGATTTCTGGTGCAAATTTGACCCTGACAGAAATCGCCCCAAATGGGCGTGGCAACACCAGGCGCGACCTTAATCTGATTGGACAATGACATATACAACCAGTTTGCCTACAGTAGATCAGTCCCACCTTAGCAACTAGATTAAAAAATAAAAAAAAACTCCGTGTTTGGTAGTGCGTCGCACAAATCGCCCCCATGAAGGAACCGCCTCTGTTTGGGAACCTCAGGGTTCCAGCTCTTCTTTCTGCAGATGATGTGGTTCTGTTGACCTTCAGTTCACAGCTGAGTGTGAAGCAGCCGGGATGAAAGTCAGTTCTTCCAGATCTGAGGTTCTGAACCGGTAAAAGGTGGAGCGCTCCCTGCAGGAGATGCTCATCACAGGGTTCATTTTCACCTTAAAATGTTTAACTGAAGGTTTCTTCTCCTGTTAACCGGTCTGTGAGTTTAATCAGTTTATTTTCTGTCTTTCTGTTTTATTATTTCCTGTCAGTGAGCTGTAGTTAATCAGCAGCTGGTCTCTAACTGACCTCCACTTTCAGCCCAACCGTTGATTGTCTGTGATAAACGACTTCCTGTCCACCAGGTAACCCCAAACCTGTTTCTGGACCCTCGGTCCGACACTGAATACGTTCCCCCGCAGCCCCCCCCACACGGGGAGACACATTTCCTTCTTCCTGAAACAGCGTTTAATTAAAGACGATGAATGACCCAGACTTGTGCTCCCAGAGGAGGCTGAACAGGGCACGGAGGCGTGAGTGATGCACCAGTCGGTCGCAGGTTCTGACCTGGACCTCTCCTCTTCCTCCTCCACACTGGAAAAAATCAAAGTCTTACCAAGTATATTTGTCTCATTTCTAGTCAAAATATCTCCTTACACTTAATATAAGACACAACTGCCTAACAAGCACCATTTCAGCCAGATATAGGGACTTGTTTGAAGACAACACATCTGGAATATCTTGTTAAATGAAAAAGTCTTGAAAACAAATTGTTTTGAGTCACATTTCACATGAAACAAGCTTTTTTTTTCATTTGAAGAGGTTTTTAAGCTAATATCAAGATCACTTTTATCTCAAAAGTCCTAAATATCACATTTTATTTCAAGAAACCTTGACAAGCCGGTTTTCACTAGTTCCATTGGCAGATTTCTTTGCTTATTTCGAGCAAAAAAATCTTTTATTTGTTGTTTTTCTTACTTATTTTTGGAGGGGCATTTTTTCCAGTGCATCATCTCCTCTTCCTCCTCTGCCTGTCGAGCAGCATCTTCATTTTGTTAGATAAATTAGGTCAAATTGAAGTTCTGAACGTCCACTTTTGGGTCCAAACCTCTGGACTTTAACCTTGAATCACAGCTTGTTCACTATTCTGCCAAATGTCAGAAATACAGAAAAAAAAACAGAAACCGTTCAGCTGCCAGATGGGATATTTTTGACAAAGACATTAAACTTCCATGAATCAGAGACAAAGTCAGCTGCGAGCTGTCAAACAGAACCAGCCTTCCTCCTCCAGGCTCTGCAGGACCATGGCAGAGCTTTCTGTCCTTTCTTTAAGGAGTCTTCAGGAATAGTTCTCCAGGCTTCTTGGAGGACATCCCAAAGCTCTTCTTTGGAGATCACCTGCCTTTTGTTCCCTTATTCCTTTTAAAACAGAGTTTTTCCTTCCAGCTCTCATCGAGTCTTCATACTGAGTGCATTTATAATAACGCTGTGTCCCTGCAGCCGAGGGGAGATCGGTGATGATGAAGACAACAACTCTTTGCTTTAACCAGCCGGATGAAAGATGTCAGAGGCTCTGCTGCTGAAGGAATGAAAGCTATCCACCTTTCTAATCCTAACCCTACCCTTAACCCTTCCTAACCCTTAACACTTCCTAACCCTTAACCCTTCCAAACCCTTAACCCTTTCTAACCCAAACCCTTCCTAACCCTAACCCTTCCAAACCCTTAACCCTTTCTAACCCTAACCCTTCCAAACCCTTAACCCTTTCTAACCCTTAACCCTTCCAAACCCTTAACCCTTCCTAACCCTAACCCTTTCTAACCCTAACCCTTCCTAACCCTTAACCCTTCCTAACCCTAACCCTTTCTAACCCAAACCCTTCCTAACCCTAACCCTGCCAAACCCTAACCCTTTCTAACCCAAACCCTTCCTAACCCTTAACCCTTCCTAACCCTAACCCTTTCTAACCCAAACCCTTCCTAACCCTTAACTCTTCCTAACCCTAACCCTTTCTAACCCTTAACCCTTAACTCTTCCTAACCCTAACCCTTCCTAACCCTTAACCCTTTCTAACCCTAACCCTTTCTAACCCTTAACCCTTCCTAACCCTTAACCCTTTCTAACCCTAACCCTTCCTAACCCTTAACCCTTTCTAACCCTAACCCTTAACCCTTCCTAACCCTTAACCCTTTCTAACCCTAACCCTTTCTAACCCTTAACCCTTCCTAACCCTAACCCTTTCTAACCCAAACCCTTCCTAACCCTTAACCCTTCCTAACCCTTAACCCTTTCTAACCCTAACCCTTCCTAACCCTAACCCTTTCTAACCCTAACCCTTTCTAACCCAAACCCTTCCTAACCCTAACCCTTCCTAACCCTTAACCCTTTCTAACCCTAACCCTTTCTAACCCTTAACCCGTTCTAACCCTAACCCTTTCTAACCCAAACCCTTCCTAACCCTAACCCTTCCTAACCCAAACCCTTCCTAACCCTAACCCTTCCTAACCCTTAACCCGTTCTAACCCTAACCCTTTCTAACCTAAACCCTTCCTAACCCTTAACCCTTCCTAACCCTAACCCTTCCTAACCCTTAACCCTTCCTAACCCTTTCTAACCCTAACCCTTCCTAACCCTAACCCTTCCTAACCCTTTCTAACCCTAACCCTTTCTAACCCTAACCCTTCCTAACCCTTTCTAACCCTAACCCTTTCTAACCCTAACCCTTCCTAACCCTTTCTAACCCTAACCCTTTCTAACCCTAACCCTAACCCTTCCTAACCCTAACCCTTTCTAACCCTACCCTTCCTAACCCTAACCCTTTCTAACCCTACCCTTCCTAACCCTTCCTAACCCTAACCCTTTCTAACCCTAACCCTTCCTAACCCTTTCTAACCCTAACCCTTTCTAACCCTAACCCTTTCTAACCCTAACCCTTCCTAACCCTTTCTAACCCTAACCCTTTCTAACCCTAACCCTAACCCTTCCTAACCCTAACCCTTTCTAACCCTACCCTTCCTAACCCTTCCTAACCCTAACCCTTTCTAACCCTAACCCTTCCTAACCCTTTCTAACCCTAACCTTTACCCTAACCCTAACCTTTTTTCACAGAGGCTGCAGCCACAAACATTAAACACCTCTCAGTTTGTTACTCCGGTTCCCGGCCCCCGCCCCCCGCCCCCTCACCACCAGGGAGACTCTCTTCTTCTTCATGTCAGCTCTTTCTTTCTACATTTTTAAGCGTTTGACTCTCCGATGGGCCCTCAGCAGATCACACATTCGGCTTTAAAAACAGAGATGAAGGCAGTTTGCAGAATCCCCTAAAGAGTCAAACACGGGGCTGAAGCTGCCGCCTGTCAGTCAGCTCGCAGGGAAACCGAGGACTTGTTGTCATGTTTTCTGTCTCAGAGATAACCTCCAGTTGTTGGAAAAAGTTTCACCAGAATCATATATAGTGAAATATCTGAACCGCCTCAAATCATAACTGTTTCCAAAAGGAAGACGAACGGTTTCTCTTTGTGTCGGTCGGCTTCACTGGAAAAAAATCTAAATCTTACCAAGTATATTTGTCTCATTTCTGGTCAAAATATCTCATTACACTTAATATAAGACACAACTGCCTAACAAGCACCATTTCAGCCAGATATAGGGACTTGTTTTAATACAATACATCTGGAATATCTTGTTAAGTGAAAAAGTCTTTAAAACACGTATCATATGAAACCAGCTTTATTTTTTATTTGAAGAGGTTTTTAAGCTAATTTCTAGATCACTTTTATCTCAAAAGTCCTAAATATCACATCTTATTTCAAGAAATCTGGACAAGCCGATTTTCACTAGTTCCATTGGCAGATTTTTTTTGCTTATTTCAAGCAAAAACATCTTTTATGCGTTGTTTTTTCACTTATTTTTGGTGGGGCATTTTTTTCCAGTGTAGGACTTTTGAGTTAAAAGTGATCTTGAAATTAGCTTAAAAACCTCTTCACATGAAAAAAAAAAGCTTGTTTCATGTGATATGTGACTCAAAACAATTTGTTTTCAAGAGTTTTTCACTTAACAAGATATTCCAGATGTATTGTATTAAAACAAGTCCCTATATCTGGAAAAAAATCTAAATCTTACCAAGTATATTTGTCTCATTTCTAGTCAAAATGTCTCATTATCATTACACTTAATATAAGACACAACTGCCTAACAAGCACCATTTCAGCCAGATAGAGGGACTTGTTTGAAGACAATACATCTGGAATATCTTGTTAAATGAAAAAGTCTTGAAAACAAATTGTTTTGAGTCATATTTCATATGCAACAAGCTTTTTTTTTTTACATTTGAAGAGGTTTTTAAGCTAATTTCAAGATCACTTTTATCTCAAAAGTCCTAAATATCACATCTTATTTCAAGAAATCTTGACAAGCCGATTTTCACGAGTTCCATTGGCAGATTTTTTTGCTTATTTCAAGCAAAAACATCTTTTATTTGTTGTTTTTCTTAATTATTTTTGGAGGAGCATTTTTTCCAGGCTTTGGAATGAGGTGTAACCAGGAAACTCCCAGAGGATTGGGAGAGCAGATCCATTGAGGGGGCCGAGTGGAGCGTGAGGGGGAACTAATCTCTCCATTTAAGAGTTTGGAGCCGATCTACACAAATCGCCCCTTTTCCCTCCTCGGTCAGATTCCAGAGGAAGAGAAACTGCTGCGACACCACAGCTGGTCTGGACCACAGAGTCGGGCCGATCCATGTTCTGTTAGAGCCCATCAGAGAGACCCAACTCTGGGCCAAAGTCATCACTTTTATTTGTTTTCATTTTTTAAAAATTATCATTTATTCCGCCTGCCGACAGCCGCGCCTGTTACGGTGTTTGCTGCTCGGTCTGCACTTCGGTCTGCACAGCAGGCAGTGATACGAAGGGAGAGAAAATAGGGCCAAGCGATTGTGAGGTCTGACTTTTTCCTGGAGAACCATTTTGTTTTGCAAATGTGACACAAACAGCAGACGTAAACAAAAAGATTCAGACTTCTTTTCACTCGGTTAGGTTTGGGCAACACAATAGTCGGCAGTTAAACCTCCTGATTATGTTCAACCAGCACAAAATATCGCTTAGATTTACGCAGTTAAACCCGTTGGTTACATTAAGGCATTTAAGCCATTATGTTATGTTTAAATAACACAAAGCCCTGGTTAGGTTTATTCACTTACAATCCGTGGTCAGGTTCTGACAGTTAAACCTCTCAGTTATGTTTAGGCACTTAAATGGTTCTGTTAGGTTTAGGAGAGACAATGTCCTGGTTAGATTTAGTCACTTACAATTTTGGGTTAGACTTTGCCAATTAAACCTCTTGGTTATGTTGAGGCTCTTAAAGGGGAACTCCGGGGCATTTGAAGCGCAATCCCATTGCTAGAGGTTGTCAAATACTGACAGTAGGACACAGAGAGGTGCAAATCTGCGCTCCCTGTGCGGCGATTGCGCTGTTTGCGCAGCCTGTCATGCTAGCCAAATACGTGGTGGCCAAGGGGCTAATTCTAACCCTTCCACGTAAAACAACAACTTGCACACTGCAGAAACGTCACACCACTTTATAAACCATCCGACAATAAAGTCACAAGCCTTACCATCAAAACCATATGCATGGTTCTCACATTACTGGCATGGGGACGTTACAAAACAACTTTATAAACAGCATGTCACTTACCGGCTGGTTGTAGGCTCGCGCATGTGAAAGCCCAAAAGAGTCGATGGACGATAATCCCATATACAAAACAATTATCTTCTCTAGAAAAACTGCGTTCAAGTATTTAAAACATTACAACAATACATGCCCAGTAATATTGTCTCTAGCAATGGGATTGCGCTTCAAATGCCCCGGAGTTCCCCTTTAAGCATTTTTGTTAGGTTTAGGAAAATCCCTGCCACGGTTAGGTTGAGACACTTGAACCTTAACGCATATTGTTTTAAGAAGCAAAACGCTTTATTTTTTAAACCCCAGCCAACTAGCCGGACTACCTTCATCAACACCAAAACGAGGCTGGAACTCTGCTCACAGGACGCAGCAGGGGGTAAGAAGATGTTCAGAAATGATGTTGCTGATATGGGATGTTATACAGCTTCATGTCAGAAGAGGCGAACTGTCCCTTTAAAGTAAAAAACGGATAATTTCCTCTCATCACATTCTATGTTTCTCTCTAACAGAGTTCCTAAAACTACTTCTTCTTTGGTTTATTTGGTATCTGTTTGTTATGTTTGTTTTGGCGTTTCATCCACGTAAAATTAGGTTTTGGTCACTCAGTAAAACTTTTGGAAAACTTTCTCACTAAATTCATCCTGTTCCAATGAAAAAATGATGTATTTTAACAAATTAAATATAGTTTATTAGACAAAACATGAAACATGTTTATCTCATTTAGTCTGTGTTAAGATAAGAATCAAACTAAATATCTAGAATCCCTGCAGATTTTCAACTTTTTCTGATTTAAAGTTGTAGATGAGCAATAAAGAGGAAAAAGTGGAGGAACATTTGTCTAGTTTCCCTTAATCTGTGAAGCAAAAACAAACATGATGCAGACAGTTTCCACTCAGTTGTGTGGCGTCACCAGAGGGGGCGCTGTAGGCTGTCAGTGGTTATTATTCAGAAGAAGAAGTTCTAACAGGAAACAAACCTGGAGGAGGAAAAAACAACAGCTGTGGTGGACATCCACCAGAGCAAATACAGTCAGGATGTTCTCTGGTTAGATAAACAACAGAAGAAGCCACGTAATGACAAATGTTTTCAACAATCTGCAGCCTCTGCTCATCCTTTCACTTCTTCTTCTTCACATCTTCTAAATGTGAATAAAAAATTAAACGATTCTGTCGTCCTTTAGTTAAACATCCAACGTCACTAAATCTGATCGGAAGGAGATGAAATATTATAATAATAATGAATTAATAATAACTAATGAAATATTCATAAAAAACTCGTGAGTCCAGCAGTAAAAATAGTTTTACTGTTTTATTTTAAAACTGAGAAATCTGTGGGGTTCAAAGGAAGAAAGAAGTCTATGAAACAAACACACACAGTGTGAAAAATTAAAAATTCTCCTCAAGAAATAAACTTTTTACAAAAGCTTCCAGCAGGTTGTCCCGTTTCTCATCCTCTGACGTCTGCTTTCAAAGTGTTTGTGGAGGGAAAAACAGACGTCAGCTCTATGTGAGCTCATCGGGCAGAGAAGGAGATCCTGTTGGTGTCAAAATGTCCCCTCAGGGCCGCCGTAGTTGTAGTCCAGAGAGTGTTTATCCCGGTTTGACACATCTGGAGCTGAAACGAAAGTTTGGGAACATTTCAAAGAAAAGAAAAGAGAAAAAAAAGTAAAGTGGCTGTAAAAGCCAGTTAGCTTAGCACGATAGCACAATGTCAATGCTACAGCATCTCAGCTTACTTTAGCAGTTCATGATGTACATTTTTCTACTTTAAATAGTTGATATTATTTTTTTTTTGCAGCCTTGGTCATGTCAAAACGAGCTGTTTTAATATCTGTGGATTTAAACCTTAATATAGCCGAGTTCTTAAATATTCCCAGAGTAGTGAATCATACTTTTTATTAATACTTTAATGTGGAAACAATCATAAGCAGGAGTGTCATTTCCACATTTCCTACGGCAGCTGTACAACTCTGCAGGGGCGGGGCTTTAGGGGCAGAGCTGAAGCACAGCAGACAGGGAGGGGGAGGAGCCTATAAGCTGTTTGTGCTTAAACCCAAACTTTAATGGGAATGTAGTTTCAGACCATTGTTTTCTTCCTTTCTAATCACCTAATCTGTCTCCAGGCTGTGTCCACTGCCTTCATCCTCCTCCTCCTCAGCACTAAAATCTAATTAGGCAGTAATTGGACTGTGCGTAATCAAATAAACTAACGAGCGCTTTGTTCGAACATGGAGAAGATCTCTGAGGATTAATTGACCTTTAAATCTGAGGGATTTAATTAGTGAAGAGGAGCTGAGAGTGTAAACAAATACAGATCAGGTACAACTCGCAATTTTATTTGAAGAGCACAATTCGTACACAAGGTAATTCAAAGTGCTTTAAAATCACATAAAAGAAGGCAATAAAATCATAAAATTAAAAAAAAAAATAATAATAATAATAATTAATTAATTAATTTACTTGAGTAAGTTTTTGAAAAATTCTCCTTCTAGGAGTAGTTTTAAATCTCTATACTTTTTACTTTTCCTTGAGTAGATGTGTGCAGCAGAAACTGTCCTCTTACTCCGCTACATTAGGCTACAATGAGCTGGTTACTTTTCTTCTTACCTCTTTGGTATTCTACGCCTCATTATTTTTATCCCCCCGCGTACGCCTCATTTTAATGTTTTATTCTGACAGAGAGAGAGACTTCCGCCAAAGGCTCTACCACCTGACTGTGTTCCACCAATCAGACGCAGCCGTGCAGTCTGGTCACGTGACCGTACTCGATCTCAGCGGCGGGACGGGTTAGCTTTAGCATTAGCAGTCGTAGCAAACAAACAAAGAAACAGATGAAAAATGTCAGAACCAACGGTGGGAAATGAAGACGCAGACGAGGCCTCATACTGAAAGCATGTTTACCTTACAAAGAGTGAGAAACAGCAGCTACATTATGTGTCTTCTGTGTCAACCAAAACAAACGCACATTTCAGCAGAAACTCAACATCTAACTTGAGGAAACATGTAGCGCTAAGTTTCCTAAACTCGTTTTTCCCCCCATGGATAGGTGAATGTTTGTTTTTTAGGTTACATATGGGTTACATATGTTTTAAACGTTGCCTAAGTCTCTTTTATTTTTTCAGAGAACAGAAGGACTCAGGTCATGAGTAAACCTGTCCCAATAACAGAATTATTAAATAAACTAATAAATTAATTAAAATTAAATAAAATTAATAAAATAAAATTAATAAATTAACAATAACATAAACCAACAGGTTTCATGTTTTCCACCTCTGAGCATCAATAAAAACCAATAAGCTCTTTTGTTTGTGGCGTTTACTCACGATGGCGTCCTGGGATGCCGGGGGGCTCGACTGGCTGCAGGGTGGAGGTGGCGCTGCTACATGTACCACTGGCCCTCCACACCCAATCCAACGCCACCCATGGTACCTGTAGAAGAACACAGGTAGAACCGCAGTTTGAACCGGACCTTCAGCATTAGTTTTATTTTAAATGTGCTGCCATATGAATGAAAGTGCCATAACATTTGTTGTGCAAACACACTTTTAACATCAGCATCTTTCTGTAGTTTTTATGTAGAAGCCTCGCTCCACTGTCTGTTTCCTTGAATGACTTGCTGCTATCAGTTGTGTGTTTTGCCTTTAAGTGATATTTTAGACTGGAACTACTACGCTGAGAAGACAATTCAACTTGGCAGAGTTTACAGATGACTTTGGTTCTGTCGACTCCGCCGTCTGGAAGAACTTTAACATGAAAATGGCCGAGTAAAAGTTCCGTACCCTTCTCCAGGTTTGGTGGATCCGCCGATTACTTTCTTTTCCTGTTCCACAGCAGACAGCAGCAGACTTTTACAAAATAAAAGCCTGTGAGCAACAGACTTTTACAAAATAAAAGCCTGTGAGCGACAGACTTTTACAAAATAAAAGCCTGTGAGCGACAGACTTTTACAAAATAAAAGCCTGTGAGCGACAGACTTTTACAAAAATAAAAGCCTGTTTTACTGTCTTTATTGATATGGACACTGATTGTGTGTCATTGTGTTGGAGTTTGTTTATATTGAAAAAGGAAAATGAATAAACACATTTAAAAAAATTATTTATTTTTTTAAATTTTCAATTTGAAAAAAAAAACATTCGATTTTTTTTTATTTAAAAAAAAATATATATATATATAATACAATTTTTAATTTTAAAAAAAAGAAAGAAAAGGCCTCCAGAATACTTTCTCTGACTGAAATCACAGCCTTTGTTCGTCGTAAAGACTTGATGACATCACCATGACATCACATTTACATAAAGATCTGCCTCTTTCTGACGTTTCTGAGCAAACTGAGCTTTTTTTAAGGGTGTGATCATGTGATCATTACTCTAATAAACCTCTAAACTAAAACTGATGAAGTATAATCAGCTCTGATGTGAGTTTACCCGGTGGTCTGATTCCCAGGTGTGTCTGTCCGTCCATCACAAAGCCTCCCATTGGCCGAACATCTGGGCCGTACGGTCCCGCCTGGCTCACTGTGGACAGAGACAAAACCTTCAGTTATCAGGCCCCTCTCTGTGGAACCAGCTGCCAGTTTGGGAGGCAGAGCCTTCAGTTATCAGGCTCCTCTCTGTGGAACCAGCTGCCAGTTTGGGAGGCAGAGCCTTCAGTTATCAGGCCCCTCTCTGTGGAACCAGCTGCCAGTTTGGGAGGCAGAGCCTTCAGTTATCGGGCCCCTCTCTGTGGAACCAGCTGCCAGTTTGGGAGGCAGAGCCTTCAGTTATCAGGCCCCTCTCTGTGGAACCAGCTGCCAGTTTGGGGGGGCAGAGCCTTCAGTTATCAGGCCCCTCTCTGTGGAACCAGCTGCCAGTTTGGGAGGCAGAGCCTTCAGTTATCAGGCCCCTCTCTGTGGAACCAGCTGCCAGGTTCTGATGGAGGTTTCTTCCTGTTCAAAGGGAGTTTTTTTCTCTCCACAGTCGCCTTGTGCACGCTCTGTATAAACTGAACTTATTTGCAACATAATGAATTGGACTGTATCTTTGCATCTTCCTGAGATGGCTGTGTGTGGCGCATTATGAATAAAGCTGAATTGAATTATATATGATATATATATATATATATATATATGTGATATATATATATATATATATATATATATATATATATATGTGATATATATATATATCATATATAACTTTATATATATATATATAGGACGCCAACTTTCACCAAACTGGTATTCGGGAGTAGATGAACGCATTTTATGGCAGAAATAAGGTCCAGCTTTAAACTTAGACTCTAAATGAAACCTTTTTTTTCCCCGTGGGGGGGAATTAACTTCATAATGTTTCCTCTGGGGGAGAACTAAACGAGGGTTTGGAGTCTTTAACTCTTTCATATTTCCATCATTCAGCTGCGTTTCCAAGCCTTTGTTAGGAAGTCAGCCTCGGGGTTAATGCTCAACAAAGCTGAGGGGCCAAGAGGCTAACGGTGCCTTAGCTCCACTTTAGCCGGGGCTTGGGTTTGTTTTAATCCCAGTTTAGATGGTGAATGGAGTGGTCGGACAGAGTGATTAGCATCTTTGTCTGCAGATAATCCCGCTGAGGTTTAGAGGCCAGTTTAAGCCTCTCTGTTCGCTTTAACTCAGCGAGGAGCCAGAAGAAGACCGGTTTCAGACTGCTGGAGGTCAGCCTGCTTCTTCTTTTAACCGGTTTACACCCACATTAGTGTTCCAGTCGTGGAAAATACAGTTTCAGCTGCATCACATCCATCCTGATCTCAGACAGCAGAGACACCTGGAAGTCTAATGCTGTATTCATTATAATGGATGTCTGTGGGAGCCGTTTCTGTAATCTGCCACTGCAGAAAAACTAAAAAGCTGTAAAAACTGATGTTGTAGCTCATCAATGACATATCCCAGACCTAATAATCCCCCATAGAATATTTCACTTTGCATACATTGAGAATACAGCAGTTTTTGTGCGTGTGTTTTAACAGAAATTGGTGTTTACCTCATATACACTTGTATTTAAAGGGTTTATTTCTTAAAAGTAATTGAAAACTTGTTAGTTATGATCAGAACTAAAGTGGAAGAAAAGATTTATGAAAAAAAAAGTGGAAAAAAATATAAACATATGATGTTTTTAAGCTATTTTAAAAGGGGACAAAAATGTCCCCTTTTAGAATTTAAGTTGTGTTTTAAATCAGGTATGAGGGTTAAAAGTCATTTCTACCAGCTCTAAAATACAAGCAGAATCCCTCAGTTACAGCTGGTTTTATCAAAGAACGATGAAAACAGTTCCCGAACTGATCAGAGGAACAACAACCTGCTCTGTTGGACTGGTCGATCATGGGCTGAACGATTCGCCGCCGGGCGTTGATGAACCTGAAAAAGAAAAATTAAGGATGAGGAAGTTTGCAAATCAGACCCGTTCAGAATGTCTGACATTAAACACGACGTCTTTTCTCTCATATCAGTGAGATTTGATGAATATGAACCAAGAATTAAACATCGTGTCACGTGGTTTACGGTGACGTTCTCCTATGAAAAATAAAACCAGTTCCAGAGGTGATACGGAGCAGAAATCAATTCAATTCATAATTATTTATAAAATAATCCAATTCTTGGATTAATCCAATTCTATTCTTTTTCTTTTGAATTGGCTCTATATGAATGAATTGGATTATTTTATGAATAATTATGATTACAATGAATTGAATTCCAAGTGGCTTGAATTGGACTTTATTATCTAAGTGCCTTGAGATGACATTTGTTGTATTTGGTGCTATATAAATGAAATTGAATTGAATATAGAGCCAATTCAAAAACAATTTCCCAGCTAAGGAAACCAACAGATTGCACCTGAACTTTGTTTTCGGTCCAATCTCCCGTCCTGAATCAGACAGCAGGATGACAGGAAGCGAACCCAGAAAACCGGATCGTACCATCGTGGGCTGAGGACCTCAGATCAGAGGAGGCCCAAGGTAAAAAGTTCACCTCCTCATTTACATCCCTGATTTATCTTCCCGTGTCAGGACGTTCCGACACGTTTCAGCGCTCTTTATAGATGAGCTGACGCGCTCCTCAGTGTCCAAAGCCATCATCCTGGTGTGCGTGACCTTTGACCCCACACCTCCAGCCTGAACTCTGGTCTTCCTCTGAAGCCGCCCGCCGACCTGCCCGACCCTCCTGATTTATGTCTCCCTGCACCCCTCCTCACCCCTGAGTGGGACGTTCCATTTCAACAAGGGGGAGGAGGAGAGAGAAGTTTCCTTTCAGAAAAACAAAGGCAGCAGCCTTTTCAGGAATAAAAGAGGAGGAGGAAGGGTGCGGTGCAGAGATTCAGAGTCAGATTTAAGAACTACGGCCACTAAAACATCTGACAAAAGCAGAAATAACCCCAAAATATTCCTCTAATGCAACTCAGATGATCAGATTTTATTGCTGTGAAGGACAAAATGAATCAGAAAGGTAAACAAACACACTGAAAAAAACAACTCATAAAATTTCTTAAAAAACCCTTTGTAAGTATTTCCACTCAGATGATTTAAGTAAGATTTAATGCTGCAATATCAAGTAAATTTTACTCACCAAAAAACTGTTTTAAAGATATTAAGTAACATTTACTTAATTACATCTAAGTTTTAAGTTATATTTATTTAAGCAAATTAAGTAAAGTCTACTTGTTTTTCATAGGCAGGAACATCATTTTACTCATATACTCAACATAATTTTAAGTAAATGAGTTTCAAACTTAATCACATTTTAACTACTGATTTTATCTGATTCTATCTATTGTTCTTCTTTCTTTCTTTTTTGTTTAAAATTTAAATCATGATTTTTATTTCTACTGTTTTAATGTATCTGTAAAGCACTTTGAATCGCCCTGTAGTTGAATTGTGCCGTACAGATAAACTTGCCTTGCCTAAATTTGATATATCTGTAGTATTTGCTGTTATGAAGTAACTTAGTAGATTTTAACCATACACTTTCAGAGTAAAGTTTATGTAATATTTCTAGGTTTATGTACATACAACTGTTAAACATTTAAATTGTATGAGGAAACCTAAGTAAAACTTACTCTTCCTCCATAATTCATGTATTACGTTAATAAAATGTTTAATTTTACTTAAGAAGCTCGAGTTCTGGGGCGGTCGGTGGCGTAGTGGGTTAAGCAGCCGCCCCATGTACAGAGGCTACAGTCCTCGCTGCAGCTGGCCCCGGTTCCAGTCCCGCACCGAGCGGCCCTGTGCTGCATGTGTCCCCCCTCTCTCTGCCCCCTGCTTCCTGTCTCTCTCCAACTGTCCTAACATTAAAGGCATAAAAAGCCCAAAAATATATATATAAAAAAAAAGAAGCTCGAGTTCTTACTGAATCTTAAGTTAGAAATGATGACAGTTACTCTAATAGAGTTTACTTCACCAAAAAGTCACTTTTTTCAGTGCATGTGATCCAGTGGTTCAGGAGGATTCTGCTTCTTCTGCTGGTGTTACTTTGACTAAATGAGGACAAATCCGCGAAACTATCCCCAATGCGGGGACCATTCTTAAGCATCGTAGGGGGCGCTACAGAGTCAATGAGCGACTCCCAAAAAAAAAAGAAGTCCTTGGTCTTGGTTTCAGACCCTTTATTAAATGTAAGCTCCAGTCTGTTATTACCATGTTGTTACCTGGTTATTATGGTGGTGATTACTAGAGATGGGACCAAGTCACACATGTGCCGGGTAATCCATGTTATTTTTTAAATTAATTTATTAATTTTATATACAAACTGAAAACATGAACTGAATAACACTCAAGTCATTCAAGTCATCGTGTTTCAAGTCAAGTGCCGAGTCTTTAACTTCCAAGTCTGAGTCGAGTCTCAAGTCTTTTATTTTTTGTCAAGTCGAGTCACAAGTCATCAAAACAGCGACTCGAGTCGACTCGAGTTCAAGTCACAGTGACTCGAGTCCCCATCTCTGGTAATTACATGGTATTCTCTCACTATCATTTCTTACTTCGCTATGATGTAAATTACCACCAAAAGGCTTTTTGTGAGAATGCTTTAAGGCATTCTCACTATTAAGTTCCTCTTTCTCTTTATTATTCCGCCAGTTTTCGGCACCTAACTACTCCTGCATACTTTCAGCTATTTCTACAATTTTGGTATCAAAACGTTCAGCTCTTTCAGCAGATTCCTGCTGTCATTTTTGGTGTTTTTAACCTTTACACCTTTTAAGATATTCAACTTTTATTCAAATTTTCCCGTCATTCAAATGAATGGAAACCGCTTTCAGCTCTTCTAAAACTTCCTCCTCTTTCCAACCGAACTATTTCTGCATGCTTTCAGAGACACCATTCAAACTTTAAATGGGTCACAAGACATTCAGCTATTACCAAATTGTTTCAGCTTTTTCAAATCTTCAGCCAATTTTGAAATATGACAGTTTCAAAAACATGAACATTTTGCTCCTTCTTGATTTCTATGAATGAGCACACAGTTGTAGTGCATGCTGATAAGTTTCAAATGTTTCAGTTTTTTTCAAACAAATTCATTCATACAGTTTAACTTACAGAAACAAATTATACCTTAAAATGTAGGAAAATTCGTCCTCTTTCAGCCAATGTAACTACTAAAGCGCTCACATTTACAGAATTTCAGCTATGAGCCTTGAACCGAGATCAACCTCTCAAACTCTCTGACTAACTCCAATGTTAAGTTTGGCAGTACACAAAAATCACAAAATTCCTTCAACCAATACCTCAGCAACCGTTTTTACTGCTAAAATTGAACTATTTTCAGCTTTTTTTTGCATGGTCAGCTATCCCCATTCAGCTCATAAGCATTCTCACTGCTGTTTCGCAGGAACAGCCCTTTCTAGTTGTGTTTATTGTGCATACTTGACACCATGATAGGCATTAAGCTGCCTTGTGCTGAGGTCTGTAATAGTGTTAGAAAAACAGCTTAATTAGAGAGTCTGCTAACGATGCCCAACGCTAAAGCTCCTGTTAGTGTTTGTGTTTCAGTAAAAACGTCCCTCAGGCAAACGCCTCAGAGGTCAAATTAACTCTCCAATTAAGCCTTCGTTCTCTGTGACATTAAAGGAAACCTCGCAGGAAGGAATGGTCGTGATGATCGGCCTCGGGCCGCCGAGCCGTGGCCACTCACCAGTTGTTGACCTGCAGGATGGCGAGGCCGGTGTCCTGAGCGAGCTGCTTCTTCTGCTCCTCCGATGGGTACGGGTGCTGCAGAGGGACAAAACACAGCCTCAGCACAGTGTTGGGGTGGAGACCCTGAAAGCTGCTGCTAATTAAAGCCACAGGAGGAACTGGACTCATTACAGAGATGTGAAATGGGGCATAAATAACGGGAGGAGACGCCGGGCCAATTAGAGCTCAGTGGAGACAGTGTGTGTGGTTGACTCAGAACCATTGGGCATGGCAGCTGCCACACCTTGGCTCCAGGGGAAAATGTAAATGTTTGTCTTTCTTTTTTTCTTTAAAATGAATTTATGGAAATACTCTGTGTCAATTTGTATTGATTTTTCTATTATTTAATACATATAAATAAACTACAAATGAAATTCTGAACAACACAATCAATTTATCTAAGTTTCATCTTGCCCAACACCCGTATCAACACCCCCCCCCCATGTCTTAAAAGTAACCTGGCAAAGTTTGAAGTCTGTAGCATTAAATCTGTAGGACGAGTTCGATCATATGCAAGGCGTGGAATCGGTCAAAAATGGCACCAAAATGCACCTTCCATCCAAGATGGCCGCCTTCCTGTGGACGTGGGAGCATGGCGGCATGAGACTTTTTTGTGCATCTGGGCATGATGAATGAGTGCACCGAATTTCGTTGTCCTACGCGAAACTAACCGCCATGCGGGGACCATTTTTAAGTATCGTAGGGGGCGCTACAGAGTCAATGAGCGACTCCCAAAAATATAAAGTTTAGATTCTTTCATGTAGTCGACTGGCAGGTGGCGCTCGCAAAATTTTGAGTTTTCGAGCACCTTTTGCAAAGAATAAGAAGAAATGTGGCTGAATTGACGCCGCTGCTCAGAACACTTCTTTATTATCACAGAACACAACCCCATCTGTTTTATTTTTGATAAAAAACGTGGATTCAGGAGCCTAGGTTTCATATTCAGTCTGAACAGGAACTTTTAACGCTTTCTTTCGTCTTCTGATCCCTTAAACGTGGTTAGGTTCAGTTACCTTTTAGGATGAGGAAAAGAGAACATTAGCTTTCATGGCTGAGCAGTTAAACTGCACATCTGTATCATGTTGATGTCATCAGAGCCGGATTCATTCTGCAGGATTATCCAGTTTTTAGGATTCAGTTTAGTTTTTTTATGAATTAATAGAAGAGAAGTTTCAATGCAGTCTGTTGGTTTCCTTAGCGACGCAGCGTTAACTAACGCTCTATAAATCTTTGAGTAATTTGGATTTTTATCACTTAGATCTGATGAGATTATGACTGGATTATAATGTCTTGATTTATAATTAGTTTTAACTCGACTTGAGATGACATTTTTTGTGATTTGAACTAAATTAAATTAAATTTTAACTTCAAATCTAGGCTAAAAACCTACTTATTTAGGATGGCTTTTAATACCCAGCAGTATGATGACACTTTTATCTTATTTTATTGCTTTCACTGTTCTTTTATTGATTTTATTGTTTTTACTTCTTCTTCTCTTTATGTATTACCTGCTGTAAAGCACTTTGGTACACTGTAAGGATTGTCTGTAAAGGGCTGTAGAAATAAAGTACATTTACTTTTAATGCTGTAATAAGACCCGCCGCTAAGATTTAGATTAATGCAGCCATGTGGACAGACCTGATATAAATCTAACTTTAATGTTAGAAATAACATAAAGTATCTAAATCTAAATGAAAAATTTTTTATGAGATAATTCATATAAATGACTAAAGATAAGAGATTTGTGTTTGCATTAAACAAAGAGTGAGGAATAAAGTAAATATTAAATAAGAACATGTTACAGACATAGAATGAGTTAAAGTTCATGATGATGACTGAAGCCAGCTGCTTCCATTAAGCACCTAACAGCACTTTGAGCAGCTACTTTCACACTGTGGAAACACACCAACGTTCACAACCTGTTCACACTGGTTTAACTCAACAGAGACCAGAACTCAAGCTGCCAACATGCATGAAAAGTGACAGAATCTTTGCTTCCTACCAAAGCTGCAGTGCTTAAACGAGGAGGGAAGCATCACAGATTGTAAGTCTGGCTTTAAATAACAGCCAAAGTTAACACTGAACAGACCAGGGCTGTGTTCCAAACCGCATACTACATACTACATACTACATACTGCATACTGCATACTGCATACTACATACTGCATACTGCATACTACATACTACATACTACATACTGCATACTGCATACTACATACTGCATACTACATACTACATACTGCATACTGCATACTACATACTACATACTGCATACTACATACTACATACTGCATACTGCATACTGCATACTACATACTGCATACTGCATACTACATACTGCATACTACATACTGCATACTGTATACTACATACTGCATACTACATACTGCATACTGCAAACTACATACTGCATACTGCATACTACATACTACATACTGCATACTACATACTGCATACTACATACTGCATACTACATACTACATACTGCATACTGTATACTACATACTGCATACTGCATACTGCATACTACATACTGCATACTGCATACTGCATACTACATACTACATACTGCATACTACATACTGCATACTGCATACTACATACTGCATACTACATACCGCATACTACATACTGCATACTACATACCGCATACTACATACTGCATACTACATACTGCATACTGCATACTACATACTACATACTGCATACTACATACTGCATACTGCATACTACATACTGCATACTACATACTGCATACTGCATACTACATACTGCATACTACATACTGCATACTACATACTACATACTGCATACTGTATACTACATACTGCATACTACATACTGCATACTGCATACTGCATACTGCATACTACATACTGCATACTGCATACTACATACTGCATACTACATACTACATACTGCATACTACATACTGCATACTGCATACTGCATACTACATACTGCATACTACATACTGCATACTGCATACTGCATACTGCAAACTACATACTACATACTACATACTGCATACTACATACTGCATACTACATACTGCATACTGCATACTACATACTGCATACTGCATACTGCATACTGCAAACTACATACTACATACTGCATACTACATACTACATACTGCATACTACATACTGCATACTGCATACTGCATACTACATACTGCATACTGCATACTGCAAACTACATACTGCATACTACATACTGCATACTACATACTACATACTGCATACTACATACTGCATACTGCATACTGCATACTGCAAACTACATACTGCATACTGCATACTGCATACTACATACTACATACTACATACTGCATACTGCATACTACATACTCATCGATCAGACAGTATGCAGAGCGTTTACCCACAATGCATTTTGCTCCTGCCCGAGCCGAAATCAGCCGGCCTGAAGCTGATTTCCCTTAAGCTCTAAACTCTGTAAACTTTAGCAACATTTGAAACATTTTCAGGTGAGAAAGTAGTCGTTTAGATCCCCAACGTGTTGAAAACCTGACAAAATACCGGCTGTTTACCATTTTGTTCCCACGAATTCGGCGCTACTAAAGCTAGCCGCAGTGAGCAACGCACTTCCTGTTATTTCCACAAAATGAAATACCCGTTGCCTTTTATCATAGGGAAAGCCATTACCATACAATTGGTGCTTTTGTTTTGAAAACAGGAAGTGAAGCTACCCTCGTTGTAGCTAGCTTGAAACTGCCGTTTTGACAGGAAATGATGATCGGCGACGTCACGTTACGTTGCATCTTGGGTAGTTTGAGTATGAGTAGTAACCTCATGATGCATACCCAACATTTAGGAGAATCTAGTATGCATCCGGGAACTTCTCGCATACTCAAACTCGCATACTAACTCAGAAAGTTAGTATGAGTAGTAGGAGAAGTATGCGGTTTGGAACACAGCCACTATCATCATTTCTATGACTGATCTTAACACAACAGTATTTGTGGGAGCTTCCATTTTAGGCCCCAACATGTGGGAGTGGATAGTGTTTGATATAATTAAGTTTTCAGCTGAGGGTCCAAAAGGTACATATAAGTCTCCTTCAGCGGGCTGTTGAATCAGATATCTTAGTTTCAGAGTAGGTCACACATCTGTTTCATGTCTGGTGAGTAAAAGTGATGAGCAGCAGCACTGCTTTATGGTGCCTAAATTATTTATTCAATCCAACTTTTCTGACACCCTCTTATTCATTTTGGGGCAAATAAGATGAATTATTTATGTCCTCGGGCTCTGGAAGTTAAGTGATTAGAGATGCGTCAGTACTTCAGATGAGGTCCTCACAGCCTTAAAGGGACAGTTCGCCTCTTTTGAGATGAAGCTGTATGTATACCTAAACAAAAGGAAAGGAAAAGAAAAGACAAGGAAAAGAGAAGGAAAAGAAAGGAAAAGAGAAGGAAAGGAAAGGAAACAAAGGGAAAGGGAAGGAAAGGAAACAAAAAGGAAAAGAAAAGGAAAGGAAAGGAAAGGAAAGAAAGGAGAGGAAACCAAACAAAAAGGAAAGGAAAGGAAAGCAAAGGTCTGACTTTTTCCTGGAGAACCATTTTGGGATACAAATGTATTACTCTGTTGAACGCATATTGTTCTGAGAAGCAAAACGCTTTATTTTTTAAACCCCAGCCAACTAGCCGGACTACCTTCATCAACACCAAAACGAGGCTGGAACTCTGCTCACAGGACGCAGCAGGGGGTAAGAAGATGTTCAGAAATGATGCTGCTGATATGGGATGTTACACAGCTTCATGTCAGAAGAGGCGAAATATCCTTTTAAAGCAGGCAGCGACTTCGCTAAATTTAGCTGGAAAAGCAGAAAATGATCAGCGTTTGTTGTGATTATTTGCTCCTAACACTGTTTAAAAGTGTGTGTGTTTAAAAGTGTGTGTGCACGCAGGGGCGGGGTCAGAGGTCAATGAAGGCGACCCCCACAGGGAGCTGGCCCTGGGGCCCCTGGGGGGCCTGTCACAGAGGTAATGGATGATGTTTTCACTGCCAGGGAGCCGCCGTCCTCTCATCACAGAAGCCTTTATGTTTAACCAGAGCCAGAGAGCCACGAAGACGAGAAAGTTTCAGGTCGGACAGAACAAAAAGTGTTGGTACACGACGTTTTAAAAAACTAGGGCTGGGCAACGATTGCCACATTCTGTTTAATCATGTACATTTAGGTAATTGTCAGTTTCTATGCAGATGACACTGACTTATGTTCCCATCCTGTCAGGAGGTCTGAATAATAAACCAAAACTGTGTTAAACTATAAACCCGTCGTTCCCTCAACTGCTACAAACCTGCTTTTTTTATGTGTTTATTGTCATTTATCCCACCGGCTCAAACTTTTTTATTCATATTTACTCGGGCTGGGCAACGATTAAAATGTTTAATCTAATTAATCACATGATTTCCCTGATTAGTCACGATTAATTGCATTTGTACGCAGAATCCAAAAATGAATCCAAAAGTAATGGTTTAGCATTTAGTTTTAATTTATTTGTCTGGTAGCTCATACCTGTGGACCAAAGTCCTCATCCTGAGGACTGACCCGACGTCTCTTTCATGGCCTGAACTACGGAAGCCCAGAGGGAGTTCAAGAGGAAACCCAGTTTCTTTAAGAAGGTCAAAAACGTTTTTTCTGACTGATTAACTTTGTTGGATTGAACTATTTTACGAACTTTTCTTTCTCTTTGTGAAACGTTGCTGCTTAACTGAACAGAAATAAAACTTTAGTTGCAGAGATCGTTGATGCCGTCGTTGTTGCTGATAAAGAGACGAGTTTGGTAACCATGGAAACGTCCGACTGAACTCCCAGAAGCACCTTCTGAGTGTGGAGGCTGGAGGCGTAAATACAATCACCACCGCAGTTAATGCGCTCCATTTGTTAGGTCTGTGGCGCCTGCAATCAGGCGGGGGGCGGGGGGGCGCTCTGCTAACGCCATGATGGACGGAGGCGCAGGAACCAGACGGAGGTGATGGTGGAGCTCTGAACGCAGGCGTTTGATGTCTGATGGCGTTGTTAGAGAGACTTCCTGTTTGGTCATGGCTCCGGTGGGTGGATGAGGTTATCGTTGGGTGGGGGGGTGGGGTTACCGTTGGGCGGGGGGGTGGGGTTACCGTTGGGTGGCGGCAGGCGGCTGCACACATGTTGCTCCCCCTGGGCTGTCGTGTACTCGCCATCCACCCACATCTGCCGCTCTGAAGCCGTAAACAGCTGCTGATGGATGGGTGGAGGCGTCCCGCTGCCCCCTGAACCCTGATGCATGGGTGGGGGCGGCAGTGGGGGCGGGTGGAGGTCAGCGCCGGGGCTTCCTGCTCGGCTCGGGAGGCCCACTGCTCGGGTGGGTGGAGCTTTGTGACCGCGGCCCTGCTTTGAAGTCTCAGAGTTTTCTGCTGAACATGCAAAGTCTTTGCAGCCGCCGCCGTTAGCGAGCCGCTCGTCAGAGGCCGCCGTTAGCGAGCCGTTAGCGAGCCGAGCGACCGCGAACAGACCCGCCTGCTTCTGCTCGGCTTCATCAGAAAACATGACCAGGAAGTAGATTTCTGCACTTTTACATAAAACACTGTGGGAAAGTGGGTGGGCATGCACGTGGGCGTGCACGTGTAAAGACCACGGCAGCTTCAGTCTTTATGACCTGTGGCTCAGAGGAGGCGGAGGAGGACGGCAGTGTTGAGTTTTTTCCTGGGATCATACTGGATGCTTCTTGTTTTTTCCTGGGATCATTCTGGATGCTTCTTGTTTTTTCCTGGGATCATTCTGGATGCTGCCCGGCGACCTTTCAGCTCACAGAGCTCCACAGAGAACGAGCATCTGAGCTCAGACACACTGACGAAGTGTCTGCTTTTAATCCCAAACTGAGATTATTGATGATAAACTCCCAGATTTTTCAACGTTTCATCACATCTGCTGCTAATTAACCACGTCTGACTCACAGCTCTGCGGATATGTTCTGTCAAACTGTTTAAAGAAGGAAAGGTTATGTCTCTCACAAGTTAAATATTTGTACTGTTTTCAGTCATTTTGTATCAGACATTACAGTTTCTGCTTTCAGTGAGTTCCATGTTCCCAAAAATCAGAACACCAACATCCAGCTCACTGTCCTTTTAAAGCTGGAGTTTCACGCTTTAAGACATTTGCCTAAATAGTTCACTGCAGGTGAACCTATATTAGGGCGTCTGAGGTGTAAAACTCCTTCTTCCTGTTCCTGGGAGCATATATCAGGGCGCCTGAGGTGTTAAACTCCTTCTTCCTGTTCCTATAGGAGCATATATCAGGGCGTCTGAGGTGTAAAACTCCTTCTTCCTGTTCCTGGGAGCATATATCAGGGCGTCTGAGGTGTAAAACTCCTTCTTCCTGTTCCTATAGGAGCATATATCAGGGCGTCTGAGGTGTAAAACTCCTTCTTCCTGTTCCTGGGAGCATATATCAGGGCGCCTGAGGTGTAAACCTCCTTCTTCCTGTTCCCGGGAGCATATATCAGGGCGTCTGAGGTGTAAAACTCCTTCTTCCTGTTCCTGGGAGCATATATCAGGGCGTCTGAGGTGTAAAACTCCTTCTTCCTGTTCCCGGGAGCATATATCAGGGCGTCTGAGGTGTAAAACTCCTTCTTCCTGTTCCCGGGAGCATATATCAGGGCGTCTGAGGTGTAAAACTCCTTCTTCCTGTTCCCGGGAGCATATATCAGGGCGTCTGAGGTGTAAAACTCCTTCTTCCTGTTCCCGGGAGCATATATCAGGGCGTCTGAGGCGTAAAACTCCTTCTTCCTGTTCCTGGGAGCATATATCAGGGCGTCTGAAGTGTAAAACTCCTTCTTCCTGTTCCTGGGAGCGTATATCAGGGCGTCTGAGGTGTAAAACTCCTTCTTCCTGTTCCTGGGAGCATATATCAGGGCGTCTGAGGTGTAAAACTCCTTCTTCCTGTTCCTGGGAGCATATATCAGGGCGTCTGAGGTGTAAAACTCCTTCTTCCTGTTCCTGGGAGCATATATCAGGGCGTCTGAGGTGTAAAACTCCTTCTTCCTGTTCCTGGGAGCATATATCAGGGCGTCTGAGGTGTTAAACCCCTTCTACCCTGGACAGGTCACCAGGATGGATGGATGTGTGTTTTTACACAAATAATGCTGAATAAAGAATAAAAACAGCATTGCTCTGTTGACACATTTCAGGATGAACCTTCGTACCGCTGCTCAGGTCGAATATTTAAACAAAAAGCATTAATTTTGTGGTTTGAGCTGCAGCTTTGTTTCAGTGTTTTCTGAACAAGCTGCCCTTCACACAACCTCCACCCCCGACAGCTTCTTTCTACCCCCCTTCCTCCCCCTTCCTCCCCCTTCCTCCCTCTTCCTCTCAGGTACCATCACTCCCCCATCTTGCTTTCCGCCTCCCATCTGCTGCAGCACTCGCCGTCCTGCAGGTTCAGCTCAGAGTCCTGGCAGACCCCCAGGACCCCCGCCGAGCAGGCGGCCACCGATTTAGCCCGTCCATGTTTGGAGGCAGGCGGGGGGCAGTGGGAGGGGGGTTGGGGTTGTTCTGCAGGTCTCAGCCAAAACCTGTGAGTCATTTCGCTCTGGGATTTTCAGGACTAAGCCGTCCCTTTTTCCCCTTTTACAGCAAGATTTATTTCAGCTTCATAAAACCGATGAAGAGAGATTATCAAGGACAAAAGCTCAGAGAGCTAATCCTGTGGAAACTCCCTGCTCAATCCCAGACACACCTGAACACACGGCTTCTTTTCCAGTTAAACAGGAAACTCACCACAAACTGTGTTTAACTAAGTCACAGAGGAAGAGTCACTAAGTCGTTTAGATGAAGCAATGCCTGAAAAAATCCCCAGAACAGACGAGTTCAACAGCACCGACCCAACATCCACCTTCAAACCGAGCAGACACACAACAAGTACACAAACCCAACACAACAAACATAAACACAAACAAGTAGGGCCTAATGTTGGGGAATTGTTGAGAAATAGTCTGGTCAAGGCTCAAAAAGTAATTCAAAGAGATCCTACCGAGGCTGAGTGGGCGGGAGGCGGTTTGTCCTTTCCTAACATTAGACATTATAACATTTCATGGCAGACTTATTAATGATTGGCTTCACAATTATCTTAGGGACCAGGAGGATCCTTTTGAAAGGTGGGCACGTAGTCCCTTTAATTTATTGGGTGAGCTCACGAGTATAAAGAAATCCCGTTTGAAGAGAGAGGATAATCCAATTCTACATAATACAGTGAAAAGTTGGCAAGATATGAATAATTATATTGGTAGGAAGGATTCTCTTAACTATATCACACCAATCATCAATAATAAAAGCTTCCTTCCAGGGGTGAATTCAGCAGTATTTGGAAACTGGCACAAAAAAGGTATCAAAATAATAGCTGATTTATTTGACAGTAATAACACGATGATGGCTTTTGCCCAACTTCAAACTAAATTTGGCCTCTCATCCAAAGATTTATATGCCTACCTCCAAATTCGCCACTTTGTAACATCTGGTATTAGGGAGTCGAAGGACCCCTGTACTCACCCAGGACCTATGGAAAAATTCCTTATCAAGTTTACCTTAAACAAAGGTTTTATTTCGAGATTCTATAATGTCTTACAAGAGTGTGATAGTCATGGTGTTGGGAATGTCCTGAAATATTGGGAGGAAGATCTCGGGAAGGCCTATGAGGAGGAGGTTTGGGAGAACTGTTTTAAGCTATCCTACTCTTTGTTTTTGAGTAATAAATTTAAGGAAATTCAATATAAGATCATCCATAGACAACACAGGACCCCATATTTTCTTAACAAAATAAATCCCAATCGGTCACCAATATGTCCTAAATGTCAGACGGGTATTGGAACATATATTCATTATTTTTGGAAATGCCCTGTTATATCCAGGTTCTGGAAATGTGCAACCACAGAGAAAAGTGCGATTCTAAAGACGAGAATTTGTAAAGATCCTGGGCAGTGTCTATTGGGGCTGCCACCCCCAGACAAAAAAATAAAAGGGAAAATACTCCTGCTCACTAATAAATTACTATACTTGGGTCGGAAATGTATTCTGCGAAACTGGATTTGTGAAAAACCTCCTACGGTAACTCAGGGGTATAGGGAAATATTTGGAGTTATTCCAATGGAGAGGTTAAGTGCAAAATTAAGTGGTAACACTGAAAACTTTAAAGCTGTGTGGCGACCTCTGATGGACTACCTGCCCGCTGATCTACGCTCTAACCTTCTTAAAGGAGAGCTTACTTTCAACTGGAAATAGTGCCTGTCAGTCTTGTGTATTTAACTATTCCCTCCCCTCCCTTTTTGTTTTTTTTTTTTTTTTCACATTTCAGTTTGTAACGTAACCACACCAACTCTGTGTAGTGTTTGTTCTGCGTTTGAAAAATAAAAAATAAAGTGTTATATACAATAAAGTTGAAGGACAAGCTGAAAAAAACAAAAAAAAAAACCATAAACAAGTAGAACAAGAGTTCAAACACAACACAACAAACATAAACATAAACAAGTAGAACAAGAGTTCAAACACAACACAACAAACATAAACATAAACAAGTAGAACAAGAGTTCAAACACAACACAACAAACATAAACATAAACAAGTAGAACAAGAGTTCAAACACCCGGAAACGTGCTCAGACTGTAGAAATTTATATTTAATCTAAACTGAAGCTTAGGACTGCTTAGGATGCTTAGCTTCCAGTGGCAGGTGAAAACCAAACCTTGTCTACCTTCTTCACACCTGATTTTAGACTCCTGGACATGTTTCTGCATTTCTGTGAATACGTTTCTGTGAAAATTCTGTGAATTTTCGACTATATGAAACGTAAAAAAGTGTGTAAATCAGGTTTATCTGAACCTGAATATTTTCATGGCATAATAAGACAACCTGATTTTGGTTGGTTTCGTTTTATCATGAAAATTAGGACTGTTACACAGTATGCTAATGCTAATGCTAATTCTAATGCTAATGCTAATGCTAATTCTAATTCTAATTCTAATTCAAATGCTAATTCTAATTCTAATTCTAATCCTAATCCTAATTCAAATGCTAATGCTAATTATAATGCTAATTCTAATTCTACTTCTAATGCTAATGCTAATGCTAATGCTAATGCTAATGCTAATGCTACACTACCGTCAGGTGCTGAAACAGCCAGGCTCTCAGGATGTTGGTGGCCACTTTGGGGAAGATGCCTCTCTTCTTGTTGTGCAGTCTGTCTCTGTCGGTCTCGTCATCGTCGCCCGTGCTGGGAGACGCCACGCCGTTATCCAGAAGGTCACCTGATCGACACAGGAAGACAGCAAGTTACTTCCCGGGATCATTCACAATAAAACAAACACAACAGGGGTGGTCCGTGGCGTGGTGGGTTGGGCGGGCGCCCCATGTGCAGGAGGCTACAGTCCTCGCTGCAGCTGGCCCCGGTTCGAGTCCCATATCGGACGGCCCATTGCTGCATGTCGTTCCCCCTCTCTCTGCCCCCTGCTTCCTGTCTCTCTAAACTCCATATAAAGGCATAAAAGCACCCAAAAAACCCCCAAAAACCCAAACACAACAGACATGTTGGGTCATACAACAGAGTTTTGTTCAGTGTCCTGGTCGGAAACAACCTGTTCAGTTGGAGCTTCTCGTGTCTCGGAGACGAGCACGCGGTGCACGGCCATCAGTAGATGCTAGTTAGGCCTTTATAAGGAAGGCAGAGGTGTAGGAATGTCACATGACTTAGAAACAGGAGAGCTGGTGAAAGTTTGAGCTCTCCTAGGGACACAGCAGCAGTTAGTGTGGCCCCTGTGGTCCTTACTGGTTTCTCAATGGTCTGTTGGGATATTCCAATGGCTGAGTGGTCTGTGGCCGAACTATACTGATCATGCTAAAACTGGTCAGCATGAGAGCATGATGTTGCTGATCGGTCCAACATGGCAGCAGCCACGATGTACACTCTCAGAAATAAGGGTACAGTACAAGTCCTTTTTTGTCCCCTGAGGTACAATCTATACTAATGTACCCCCTAGGGTTACTTATCGGACCTAAAGGTACCTATATATATACCTTTTTGAGTGTCCAAAAGGTACATGCATGTACTCAAGTGGTAAAAGGTACCTATATGTACCTTTTTGAGGGTCCAAAAGGTACATATATGTACTCAAGTGGTAAAAGGTACCTATATGTACCTTTTTGAGGGTCCAAAAGGTACATATATGTACTCAAGTGGTAAAAGGTACCTATAGGTACCTTTTTTTCTACATGCTGGGGTACAGTAGACAGTCTGTGTTAGGCTACTTCAGTATAAGGGTACAAAATGGCCACCAGAGGTACAAGATTGGTCTCTGTAAGGTACAAACCACAAGGGTACAAAACTATACCTTCTGAGGGTACTGCCCCAAGGACAAGCCATCGTACCCGTAAAGGTACAATTCTGTACTTTATTTTCTGAGAGTGCACCGATCAGCCAATTTATACAACAAGGCATTTTAGAACAATTAGCATCGTCTGGCCCATGAGGAACCAGAGGAACCAGAGGAACCAGTCCACGCTCAATGGTCAGACCGTTGATTTGGCTATAATCCCAAGCAGCAATGCAGGAGGTTCCCCTTCAACATCACCATCTGCACAGGGAACTGCTCCTCAGATGCATAGTACCTGCAGCCTTCGCTGACAGAAAAACATCTTTAGTTCTGAGTTACTACCAGATAACAACGAAGTCAAAGGAGAGCATAGAGACCCCGGCCCCCCAAGCATGGAGCTTCCTTCTTTTCATTGAGTTTAGTTTAGTCTCCCTGTAGCTCCATCCAGTTTAAGACTCTGGTGCTGGCCTACAGGGCAGAGGAAACACTACCCAGATCCGCCCTCTGAGGACATCACCTGTTTCGTCCTACACTCTCAGAAAATAAAGTACAGAATTGTACCTTTAGGGGTACGATGGCTTGTCACTGGGGCAGTACCCTCAGAAGGTATAATTTTGTACCCTTGTGGTTTGTACCTTACAGAGACCAATCTTGTACTTCTGCTGCGCAATTTTGTACCCTTATACTGAAGTAGCCTAACACAGACTGTCTATTGTACCCCAACATGTAGAAAAATACATATCAGGCACGGACTGAGCGGTCTGGCATTTGGGCACATGCCCGAAGGGCCGCGGCCCTGACAATGCTGATCGCGGGCCCGACAATACCCATCCCGGGCCCGCAGTCACGGTCGGTCATCACGCTCCCTCGTCATCCTAAAAGTTCCTTCTTACTGACCCTTCAGTGGAACCTTTTCGCATTTTATAACACTAAAATCGCTATACATTACACACTGACGGTGGGACCTTGATGATGTGTTTTATTATGGTTAATTTACATTCCATTATTTTATTTTATCTGAATATATCTTCGTACGATGTAAAAATGTTTAAAATAAAAGAAATGTATACCTATCTATGTTCTGTATGTTTTTGAGACAACTGGAGTAAAGCAATGCATTGTGGGAATTTCATTTACCCGGCTCACGCCGGAGCGGAGAAAAAGAGGGACAAATTGAAAAGAGTTATAACTAAGTAAATATAAATAACTTATAATCTATGTTGTAGTATGCCTTCTTGGCTTGCTTGAAAAAAAGAACATGACGAAGTTTTGTCTCTGCAATCGCCAAGAAATACGTTCACAATGGAATAGCAACGAGTCTACACAAATATGGATATTAACAAGATGTGTTGCACAGACGCTACGAACAAGACAAGGTAGGGGCCGAAGGATTTCCACTAATCATTGTGTCCGCCGTGGCACTATTTATTTTTATATTTCATCTCATCTCTTTGACGTAGGGTCTGTCTGTATTGTCACTCACTTTTCTATATCAGTGTAGCCTACTGTCATAAGCTAGTCTGTGGCTAGTCTGGCTAACCTAAAGAGTAATACAAGGCACACTTTTCACGATGTGTAAACCTGTTTAGCTTGTGGTAACTGCCTGGTAATCTATGGCAGCGCTGTTGTAGTTGTTCTTATTCCTATTACTAACTTCATGACAATGGGTTCTCGATTTGACGGCTTGTCTTGCTGACAATTTGCTTTGTATTTAGCTCTGGACTGGTTAGTTGGACTACCATAACTGTCTTGTCATGAAGTATTAGCTGGGTCTCTCTCGAGTGGACAGCGATCTAAAGAAGGGACTTTTGCATATAAACACAGGGTGCAGGAGCGAAGTGGACATCAAAAACTAGTGGACGATTGTGTGTGTGTGTGTGTGTGTGTGTGTGTGTGTGTGTGTGTGTGTGTGTGTGTGTGTGTGTGTTTGTGTGTGTGTGTGTGTGCGTGCGTGCGTGCAGGCAAGTTTGATGCCCGGTGCCTGTTGTTTCTAGTTTGAAGCTTAATTTTGGTTTCTGAAACTTGAGTTTAGATGTGGATGTGGTGCGCTGTCACCAATGTTTGTATTGAAGGTGCGCGTCACCATTTTTCTATATGTCTGTGTGTTGCAAGTAATTACTACTGAGAATCGCCACATCATTCCATCTTCTTTGCCTATTGATGTAGTATGACATTGCGCGTCAATAAATGCTTACAGAATGCGTCATGTGGCGAAGTGTGTGTGCGTGTGTGTGTGTGTGTGTGTGTGTGTGGGGGGGGGGGGGGGGGGTTGGCAAATGCTGGTCTACGGGCCGCTTGTGGGTGCAAAATGCCAGGGCCGTTTTTTTACCCCAGTCCGTCACTGATACATATGTACAAGTACATATAAGTACCTTTTACCACTTGAGTACATATAAATACCTTTTGGACCCTCAAAAAGGTACATATAGGTACCTTTAGGTCCAATAATTAACCCTAGGGGGTACATTAGTATAGATTGTACCTCAGGGGACAAAAAAGGACTGTACTGTACCCCTGTTTCTGAGAGTGTAGCTCCTTACGCACTTATTGGTTTCCTAAATTGTCTTCCCATGTGTCTCGGTACCTAACTTACCGCACTTACTCTAGCCCTAGTTCTGCTCTTAGCTGTTTGGTTTTGGAAGGAAATGCACTTATGATTTCTTGTGACCTGAAGTTCTTTTGCCTACCGATGTGGAACACACTTATTGTAAGTCGCTTTGGTTAAAAGCGTCTGCAGAATGACCGTGATGTAATGTAGTTCAGCTCATTTTAGGTATCACAACGACATGATTGGACATAACAAAAGATGTTGGTTCACACCTCATAATGTTTGAAAATACACTGAAAACTCAGAGTCTGTTCCACTGTGAGGCTACATTAAACGCAAATATCTAAAAGAATTAAAGTTCCTAAATGTGATAATTATAATGTTTCAGTGGCTTTTGTTAAATGTGTCAGAGAGAGAATAATAAAACATGAATAATAGAATCATAGTTTAAGGAATGTGGGGCCCATGTGGGTTATAAATGGGCTGAAATTGGGCCCCTTATTGTTGCCCACCTGGGTTCTCCTAAGTGGTCGTCCATTTAGGGCCCATTCGGTCCTCGGCTAACCCGTGGACAGACCTACGTGGGGCCCGTTTAGGACCCACGGGGGCCTCTCATGCTGTGGCTGTGACTGATTTACATGTTAATTAATGAATCTGCTGGAGCTCAGCGGAGCTGTCGGTACGAACAGAATTCTGAGTGAATTCTGGGTTTCCGATTGGCTGCAGGATGATGATTCATTCATTTATGAGAGTGAAGTCATACCCGTGGCTCCGCCTACCGACTGGATACCGAACAATGTTTCCCTTACATTAGATTCCAGGTCCGGCTTGTAAAAACTCAGTTCTTAGGCTGTTTTTAAGTGCATTATAAACATTTCACGAGATGTTAAACCTCTCATTATCACAGCTGACGAGCTGACAGCTAATTAGCTGAACATATGTACGTTTCTGGCACAGCTCCAGCCAACATTAACACGTTTCTGCCCATTAAAGGCACCTAACAAACAGCAGCTTTTCCAGCTGATGAGCGGCTTCACACCGCTGACCTCCCCACGCCCCCACATAACGCAGCATTTCAACTGGAAACCGCTAACGGCAGCTGGGTTGCAGCGCTCGTTCTGCCCGTTTAATGAGGCTCATTTTCTCTTGGTGTTTTTAACAGGGCCGGGGTTACCGGGGTTAGGGCCCCGGGTCCCGGCAGCCCACGTCCTGCCCGGAGCCTCAGCTGAGCCGAGCGCTGCGGCCCGAAGAGGTGGAAATAATCATAAAAACGATGCGTAACTCCATAAACAAGCTCTCGGCCTCATTAGGCCGAACCGCCAACTCCCCGAGGCTGCTTTGCACCCCTCCCCCGGCACAGCCCCCTCTGAGCGGGAGGAGGTCCAACTCAACTCACTACAACCTGCAAACTGAAGCAGGAAAGGAGCAAACCAAGAAGGTGGAGTCCAAGCATCAGAATGTTCGATTCGCCTCACTTTTTCAGCCGCAAATCCCAACAAATGTCATTTTAACATCAATTATCACAGTTATGCAGACGATACACAACTTTATGTGTCTCTGTCACCATGGCGACTGCAGCCCAGCAGACGTACTGTGTCAGTGTCTGGAGGAAGTAAACACCTGGATGAGAGAGAATTTTCTACAATTAAATGAAGACAAAACTGAGATCATTCTGTTTGGGAGCAAAGAGAAGAGGGTCAGCGTTGGTAAATATCTTGAGACTCGGGACCTTACAATCACTGACCAAGTTGGTAACCTCGGAGTGCTGATAGACTCAGATCTGACTTTCAGCAGCCACATCAAAGCTGTCACCAAGGCAGCTTTTTACCATCTCAGAAACATCAACAGAATTAAAGGTTTCCTCTCCCAAACAGACCAGGAGAAACTCATCCATGCATTCATCTCCAGTAGACTCGATTACTGTAAAAACCTATAAAAACCATGAAAAAAACATGAAAAGTAACTATGAAAACCTATAAAAACCTGCAATCAGCTTCATGGAAGCTAAAGGTTGTCAGATGAACATCTGAATGAAGGCTGAGGATACATTAACTCAAAATGAAGAATCTCAAGTTTTCTAAAGTTAGATGAAAACTTAAAAATCAGTAACTGGAAATTGATAGTCAAAGATACCCTCCAAAGAGGGCGGTCGGTGGCGTAGTGGGTTTAGCAGCCGCCCCATGTACAGAGGCTACAGTCCTCGCTGCAGCTGGCCCCGGTTCGACTCTCGCACCGAGCGGCCCTGTGCTGCGTGTCTTTCCACATTCCATCCAAAGTATCACCAAGTCCTGCACAGTTCACCTCCACATTAACCTGAAACTCAGTTCTTGGTGTTTCCATTTCTTGGTGAAATAAACAAGCTTATTGTTGCAATATTTAATTATCTTAGATATTAAAGATAAAGATTAACCTAAAAAGTAAAGCACAATTTCTACAGATTATTCCTTCACCCGGATAAGAGCCTCATTTGTTTTGGTGTTCGATTACACAAAATCCATAAAGCTCAATCTAACAAAACGAGGTTAAAGCTGCACTTTAACAGGTTCTGCAGGTTCTGACAGGCGATGTCTGCATGTATTATTCACACCGACTGTAAGAATGATGGATGGAGCCGTCTGCTGTTGAATGTGAAGTCGATGCAGATGTAATGAAAACTCATGAAAAGTCAGAATATTTATCCCACAAGTCGTAACGCCACGTTAGCCAGATTCACTCCCTCTGATCAGTGACACGTTGCTCCTTCTGAAAACAGTTTCACCACTTAATAGATATGTGTTTAAAGATGGACTCCTGTCCAGTGTTACAATCGCTCTCTAGCTGCATTTATATAACGCCGACCCTCCTGTCAAAACCTGCTCATTTCAGCTCCAGAAAGGTATACATAACGGCGACTGAAGGCAGAACTCGAAGCCTCTAAGTGACCGTTTACAGACTATTTATTCAATTATCTACAGTTAAGACAAAAAACATGTAAAGAAAGTAGGGCTGGGCGAGTTAACTCGTTATTATCGCGTTAACACGTTAATTATTTAACACCGATAAACATTTTATCGCGCATTAACGCAGGTTTTATTATTGTAAAAGTCTGTTGCTCACAGGCTTTTATTTTGTAAAAGTCGGTTGCTCACAAGCTTTTATTTAGTAAAAGTCTGTTTCTCACAGGCTTTTATTTAGTAAAAGTCTGTTTCTCACAGGCTTTTATTTTGTAAAAGTCTGTTTCTCACAGGCTTTTATTTTGTAAAAGTCTGTTTCTCACAGGCTTTTATTTTGTAAAAGTCTGTTTCTCACAGGCTTTTATTTTGTAAAAGTCTGTTGCTCACAGGCTTTTATTTTGTAAAAGTCTGTTGCTCACAGGCTTTTATTTTGTAAAAGTCTGCTGCTGTCTGCTGTGGAACCGGAAAAGAAAGTAATCGGCGGATCCACCAAACATGGAGAAGGGTACGGAACTTTTACTCGGCCATTTTCATTTTAGGGCATATTCACACCTACCTCGTTTGGTCCGGACCAAACGACCAAACGGACCAGAAATTCGTTGGTTCGGACCTTTTGGGATGGTCTGAATACAAACCACCGAACTCTGGTCCGGACCAAACAAGCGGACCGAGACCGAGCTGAAAGGTCGGACTCGGTCCGGATCAAACGAACCCTGGTGCGGATCTTTTGGAGGTGTGAAAGCAGACCGGACCTAATCCCAGACTTTTTGCTTTTTTGTACCTCGGGAGCATCCGTCGTTTGTCTGCCGCTAGGTAACAGAACAGAGCGTCGTTCTTCTAATTACTAGACCGGCTGTGGTAAAGCTAACGAAAGACCGAAAATAATATTTCTAGACCGAAAATGAGTAGGGGACAAACGTGGGCCGAAGAGGAGACCCGTGCTCTTGTGGACGTTTGGGCAGATACGTCTTGCTTGAAGAGCCCGAATTGTCTCAGCTTGAGCACACATCAGCGTTCTCCTCCGTAGCCGCCTTGCCCTTTGTCGTTGTTGTTGATAAATTACTTGTACAGCAGCATAGTAATTACACAGTTGTGAAAATAGCAAAACGTTAAAAAAACATATAGTTTTGATTATATTAAAAGCAATAACGGCACGGAAAGCGTCCATGACTACATTCACTTTTGAACTTAGCACTTTGTGTTGCGCGTGTCGATTCTGACCAATAGCCAACCGACTTCAGGGCGCGTGGCTTTGTTGACATATTTTGGTCCGTTTACTGAAATGTACAGTCTGAAAGCGAACCGCACCAAAATGAAAAAAAAAGGTTCGGACCAAATCAAGTGAACTATCGGACTTTCCTGGTCTGAATACGCCCTTAAAGTTCTTCCAGACGGCGGAGTCGACAGAACCAAAGTCATCTGTAAACACTGCCAAGTTGAATTGTCTTCTCAGCGTAGTAGTTCCAGTCTAAAATATCACTTAAAGGCAAAACACACAACTGATAGCAGCAAGTCATTCAAGGAAACAGACAGTGGAGCGAGGCTTCTACATAAAAACTACAGAAAGATGCTGATGTTAAAAGTGTGTTTGCACAACAAATGTTATGGCACTTTCATTCATATGGCAGCACATTTAAAATAAAGCTAAATGCTAAAAGCTAAACACTACTTTTGGATTCATTTTTGGATTCTGCGTACAAATGCGATTAATCGTGATTAATCAGGGAAATCATGTGATTAATTAGATTAAAGATTTTAATCCTTGCCCAGCCCTAAAAGAAAACCTTCATCCTGTTAATTTTTGCTTTGGCTATAAAACAAGTTATTTCAACGTGCTGAAGAACCTGAGCTGTTTAAGTTCACTAAAGACTGATGAGTCTACCTTTGGTCGTCGTACTCATGTACCTTGTTCACTGCCGTCGTCCCCGTTATGAGACACATGTCCTCCACTGGCGGTTCCCGGTGTCCCATCTGAGTCATCGTGATCTCTGCTCCACGAAATCTGCAGCGAACATGGAACACGTCGTTTCAATGATCAAGTTTAATTCCCTCTTAGGTTTTATCCATAAAGAAAGAGCTAAACTGGACTGTTACTGATTTACATTTAAAAAGTTTCAGTTGTTTCCACTCAGGTATTAAGACGCACAAAATGAAAATGTTAATTCAGTTTAGAGGAGCAGAAACTTTTCCTCTCTGTCCACCCGAGAAAAACTCAACTTGAAAACTAACCTTTTAGTAAAGTACAAACTGTAGTGCCACCTACTGTCATGTAAACAAAAGTGCACACAATCTGTCTTGGGTTGAGATCTCGGACAAGCCCCCATAGCCCCAAAAGTTTTTATCTGTTGACTCTTCATTTGGGATGGGAATTGATAAGATTTTTACGATTCCAATTCCATTTTCGATTCTCCTTAACGATTCGGTTCTTTGTCGGTTCCCTTATTGATTCTGGGGGTAGTACTGGGGGTAGCACCACCAGCCTCTGGCTCTGAGCCAGTCCGGCTCTGTCTCTCATGATTTCATCTAAATGTAATGCCTGAGAAGGCATTCATTTAACCTTAACCGTTACTAACAGCAGCTTTTACAATCAGGCAAATGCTGCTAACATGATAGGCAGTGTTTGTTAGTTAGTTACCTGCAGTGTTAGCCGAGGACATGCTAACGTTGCTAACGTTGCTGGGTTCAGATTCACCAACGTTAGTCCGGAGCAGATCGAAAACGCGACATTTATTCATAGTTATTGCATGTTGGTAGTATTTCCTCCCTTTGGTGAAATATTCACTTTGCAAGTTGCCCTGTTGTCGTCTTTTTTAGGGATGTGTAACCAAACTTTCGAGCGTTTGTACCGCTTGGGCGCCATGTTTACTGTTGACTACTGGCTGCGCTGGACTCGCCACGCAACGCTGCGTGGTGATGTCGTTTGCGCCCACTGGAATCGATAAGGGAATCGTTTGCAAAATCGCCAAACGATTCCAAGGAATTGAAACACTGGGAACCGGTTCTCAATAAGAACCGATTTTCGATTCCCATCCCTAATCTTCATACTGGTTTTCTGGTTATATTCACCCTGGATTGAGTTCTCCCATCTGGAAGCACACTACCAGGCACGTCACCAGACACTTTTTACCCTGTAAACATGCGTTGTGCCCAGTGGTGTAGTGGTCCCTGGAGAAGTGGGTATACTTTCAATTTTGCCCCTTTTTTTAAGAAGTCCAGAAGAAACACAAGATGCTTCCATGTGAACGTGTAAGAGGCGGGATGCTGGCCAGATTCACTCACCAAGCCAACTAGCGGCGGTGTTCCTGAAGCTCCATAACAAGTAACTTAAATTTCTGCTCGCAAATCAAAGCAAAAAAAAAAAAAAATAGACGGAATAACGGCTCGTAACTCAAAAAACTCGTATGTCGGGACACTCGTGGCTCAAGGTACCACCTCATAGTGCTATATAGCTGCATGCTAACGTGACGTTAGCCTTTCATAACTTCAGCCTACTCGTGCCGTGTAACAATTGGCAGCAAAATGTCTTCTCTAAATGTGCGGTGTCTTTAAAAAACAATGACTCACTTGGAAATCACATTAAAACTTAACTCAAAATGATGTATTCCACGAAAGTAGGTTCACTCTGACAGTAGACATGCCTGTCAATCAACTGGAGTGGCACCTAAGGTGTCCAATCAGGTTCCAGAGGTGGCCAGCACATCTCCCGCCCCACTGCCTCTGATTATCTCACCAGTCCTCGTGCCTAAAATTAACCGGTGTAATCAGTGAAGGCACTGGCAGCGAGTACTGGCCGCATCAGGGGGGGATTTAGAAGTGGGTATACGCCGTATACCCGCGTATACCCTGGACTACACCGCTGGTTGTGCCCCTGTAAAAATTCCCATATACATCCTTCAGACTACGCTACGACTGATGTGAGATCACTGAATCCTGTTGCACAGGCTGGAAAACTGGGTTGGACTTTCTGGAGCGGTCCTTAACTGGTTCAGGTCCTACTTAGAAGGCCGTAGTTATTTTGTCACAATTGGCAGCTATGAATCTGAGCGAGTGGCCATGACTTGTGGAGTCCCCCAGGGGTCAATTCTTGGACCTCTTCTGTTTAACTTGTATATGCTCCCTTTGGGTCAGATATTGCAGAACTTTAAAGCGGAACTCCGGGGCATTTGAAGCGTGTTTCCATTGCTAGAGGTTGTCAAATACTGCCAGTAGGACACAGAGAGATGCGTATCTGCGCTCCCTGTGTGGAGATCGCTCTGTCCGCACACCCTGTCATGCGAGGCTAATACGTGGTGGCTAAGGGGCAAGCGCTAACCCTTCCACGTAAAACAACAACTTGCACACTGCAGAAACGTCACACCACTTTATAAACCATCCGACAATAAAGTCACAAGCCTTACCATCAAAACCATATGCATGGTTCTCACATTACTGGCATGGGGACGTTACAAAACAACTTTATAAACAGCATGTCACTCACCGGCTGGTTGTAGGCTCGCGCATGTGAAAGCCCAGAAGAGTCGATGGACGATACTCCCATATACAAAACAATTATTTTCTCTAGAAAAACTGCATTCAAGTATTTAAAACGTTACAACAATACATGCCCAGTAATATTGTTGTAATGTTTTAAATACTTGAACGCAGTTTTTCTAGAGAATATAATTGTTTTGTATATGGGATTATCGTCCATCGACTCTTTTGGGCTTTCACATGCGCGAGCCTACAACCAGCCGGTGAGTTATATGCTGTTTATAAAGTTGTTTTGTAACGTCCCCATGCCAGTAATGTGAGAAACATGCATATGGTTTTGATGGTAAGGCTTGTGACTTTATTGTCGGATGGGTTATAAAGTGGTGTGACGTTTCTGCAGTGTGCAAGTTGTTGTTTTACGTGGAAGGGTTAGCGCTTGCCCCTTAGCCACCACGTATTAGCCTCGCATGACAGGCTGAGCGAACAGAGCGATCTCCACACAGGGAGCGCAGATCTGGACCTCTCTGTGTCCTACTAACAGTATTTGACAACCTCTAGCAATGGAAACACGCTTCAAATGCCCCGGAGTTCCCCTTTAACATCAATTATCACAGTTATGCAGACGATACACAACTTTATGTGTCAAAATGATGCATGTGTAATACTCCTGCTGGATGTCTGGGTTGTGCATGGCATAATTGGGGGCTTGTCTGGGATCCAAACTGAGAATATTGTTGTTATGTCTATGTCATGTGTATTTTCTGGAGGCGTCAGTGAGTTTACCTGCTCCATATTGTTCCCTGAGGACCTGAAAAAGTCCTCGCTGTCTGATTTGTTTCCATCTCTGTCGTCTACGACCAGATCGATCGGCATTTTTCCTTTCAGACAGCCGATGTATCGATGGCAGAAATTATCACAAAGCTCATGAACCTAAAAAGAAGCACAAGTATATTTTCAGCCATGAAATGTGCAATTATAATTCCTCACTTCATATAAATGTAAATTATAAACATATCTTTTTATTAATATATGTGTGTAATACATCAAATATTACAGTTTGTTGTAAAAGTGTTACAGAAAATGAATTCAAGCAAAACCTGATTTAACTCTCATCTCATTACTTCAGATAAAGCATCAGATGTGCCATTAATTAGAGTTTTTTACCTTCTCCAGCTCCAGGAGGTGGAACCGCAACACTTGTATCGCCTGAATCATCTGCAGAAACACATTTTAATCCTGATACAGCAGCACAACAGGAGGTAACTGATGTCAGCAGACCACATCCTTTCTATCATGTGTGATAACATCTCAAATCAATACATAACGATGTGATTATTGTTTATTTCTGTAGGGATGAGTGCAAATACTGCTGGCCATAATGTTAGCTAAAGCTAATTTACCATGCCTGTCCCCAGCAGTGTTAATTTCGTCAGCTTTTTTTTTTATTTAGTCTAAGTCTTAGTCACAATGTCGAAAATCAATTTTAGTCTTCGTCAAATTTTAGTCATTTTAGTCATTTCAGTCAACACTGTACATAATAGAACTTCTCCACACACTGCTTCTCTTTTTCTCTATTTTATTTATATAACACTGTGCAGAATAGAACTTCTCATCTTGGCCACCACCGGCATCGGCGGCATGATCAATCATTATCATGCAGATTGTTTTGTTGTCCTTCGCGTTGTAAACGAAATGGCTCCATACATCCAGGCGATGTTTTCACCCAGCTCCAACAAACCGTATACCGGTATCTGAGCCCGACGCCATGACTGGACTGCAAAGTTGAGCTAGCTATGGTTAAGTTATAGCTAGCTACCGGCTACGTTACTTGACTGATTGAGCCGCGCGAGGCACTGTGGGACAGGCGCCGTGCAGGGACAAACAGGGCAACAGCGCGTAATCTTCTGAAGTTCAAGAAACATTTATATTAACAATTACAAATTAATTATAAACAATTACATTTTTTAATGTCCATTCGTCCATGGCTTGTAAATTTCGTCTTGTCTTAGTCTCGTTAACGAAAATCATTTTTTATTCTCGTCATACATTTATTTTCTGGAAGCAATTTTGTGCGTCATCGTCACGGGAAAAAGGGGCGAAATTAACACTGGTCCCCAGAGGGGCCTTTCAGTTTAATAGAATTAATAAAATTCTGATTAAAATACAACATTTAAACCAGATTTCAGTTGAAATGACTCACCACGTTATCCAGCTCTGGGTTTGATGAAAACAAAGGCTTTTCCAGTCGGATCTAAACACGAACAAACAGCGAGACCAATGTAAAAACCATGAAAAAATCTGTAAAAACCATGATAATCCTATAAAAACCATGAAAAAAATCTATAAAAACCTATAAAAAAACAGTAAAAACCATGAAAAAATCTGTAAAAACCTATAAAAAAAACAGTAAAAACCATGAAAACAAATATAAAAACCTATTAAAATCTGTAAAAACCTATAAAAACCATGAAAAAAAACCTGTAAAAAACATGAAAAAAAACAGATAAAAAACAGTACAAAAACATGAAAAAAACCTATAAAACCTATAAAAACCATAAAAAAAATCTATAAAAACCATGAAACAACCTATAAAAACCTATAAAAACCTATAAAAACCAGTAAAAACCTATAAAAATCTGTAAAAACCTATGTAAACCATGAAAAAAACTATAGAAACCATGAAAAAAACTATAAAAAACAGTAAAAAACAGTAAAAAACATGAAAAAACATGAAAAACCATGAAAAAACCAGTAAAAACCTATAAAAATCTGTAAAAACCTATAGAAACCATGAAAAAAACCTATAAAAAACATGAAAAAACATGAAAAAACCTGTAAAACCTGCAATCAGCTTCATGGAAGCTAAAGGTCACAGGTCGTCAGACGAACATCTGAATAAAGGCCGATGATACGTTAACTCATAAAAACTTAAATCAGTAACTGGAACCTTTGACCAACAGAAACGAGTCCAAAAATGACTTTCAGAGGCGTTTACCTGCTTGGAGAAGACGGCGATGTCCTCGTTGAACGAGTCCGAGGAGCAGACGTCTCCAACGTGCACGCCGCCCTGCTTGGGCGTGCACGTTGCCAGCTCACATTTCTCAAATATCAGAGCCAGCAGAGGGAATAAGGGATGCCTGCAAGAGGAAGAGAAGGAGGGATTCTGGGCTCGTTTTAAAGATGTCGGTGATCAGATTGAATTATTGGTTTGAAGCAGTAAAAAGTATCTGAATTATTCAACAACAGCTGGTTTCCTTTTGTGAAACCTCAGGAAAAAAAAGCCTTAAATGTTAAAAATATAATCAGAATAACTTGATCTTTTGTCAGCCAAATTAAAATAAAACCTCTAAAATGTGATTTAATTCAAACAGTTCTTCGTCGTTTTAAAGTTAAACACAAACATCTGATGAATGATGATTATTCAGCTTTGGTTATTAAAACTATAAATCAGGTTTTTCAGGTTAATTATAAACAAACACAATGATGACTCAGAGATAATAAACACCTTGAATTAAGATTTTCCTGACAGTTAAAGTTCATAAATCCGACCTCGTCCATAAGATTTCTCTGAAATATTAAAGTTTTATCTTCTCTTAGTTAAAATCTCATCAGGATTTTCCTTTAATTATGGAAATAAAAGAAGTTCTGTGACCCGGTTCTTAATGGTGACAGTACATCAGTAAATATATCAGTTTTTATTTACCTTTAGTTTCTTTTACATTTTATAAAACCATATTTAAAGTTTTAAAGGCATGAACTCCTTCTTAAAGACGGGCAGAATTAAGCTTCTAAAGGTGCCGACCCGTTTGGGCCCAGAAAAGACATTAAAAGGGTCAAAATAAAAAAATGATTTTCTCTCATTTAAGGTGGAAACGTCTCCTGATTTAAGGTGGAACTCAGAGTCATTTCATTATTTAAATGCACGAGGAATCGCTGCACTTCATCTTTTCATCTTTTCTTTGTGTTCATCAGTTCTGAGACTCATTCTATTCTTTGTTATATATTATATATTATATATTATATATTATACATTATACATTGTACCTTATACATTATATATTATATATTATATATTATATATTATATATTATATATTATATATTATATATTATATATTATATCTTACACCTTATACATTATATATTAGATTTCTAATTTTATTTTATTTTTTTATATTATATATTATACATTATATATTATATATTATACATTATACATTATATATTATATCTTATACCTTATACATTATATATTATATATTATACATTATATATTATATATTATATATTATATCTTATACCTTATACATTATATATTATATATTATACATTATACATTATATATTATATATTATATCTTATATCTTATACCTTATATATTATACATTATATATTATACATTATATATTATATATTATACAATATACCTTGTACATTATATATTAGATTTCTTATTTTATTTTATTTTTTTATATTATATATTATCCCAGAAAAAGGACAGAATCATGTGATCTGAAAGCACTTTTTAATATTTCTGTGGACTAATAAAAGTTATTATTGTCGTATATATTTCATATAATAATTACAAACTGCATGAGTTCATCTGTTCATACATTAAAAAATAAAAGTTGAATAATCTAACCTTATTTTTACTAATAAAGACTAAAAGTTTCTCTTGTTATTTCTCAGATCATCTGTCTTTGAAATGAACTCCTTTAACTGGTTCTAAAAGCAGAATTATTCCAGATGTTATTGATCCTTTCGGTTCTAAAAACTGTGAGCAGCTCGGTGAAACTCTTTGAACTCTGAACTCTACCCGTAAATGGCGTCTTTGTCTCTCTTCCCGGGGTCTCCGGCGCGCTGGTGTGGAGCGGCAGAGGCGGCGGCTGCGGCCAGGTGTGCGGCCGCCGCGGCGTGCTGGTGGTGCTGGTGGTGAGGGTCGCCATAAACCCCCCCCACCCCCTCCAGACCGTAGTGGGCGACATCTTGGTACTGAAACAGATGAAAGACATGTGACCTCTGACCTCTGCAGAAGATTTTACAGCCAGGCATCAATAATCAATAATCTGAGTCACAAAAAGATTTAAAATATCTGTTTCAGTGTTCAGGGAATTTATTCCACAGAAAACAGTTTAAATGTCAGAAAAGTTTTTTATTTTCACTCAGATTCATCAGGATGAAATTAAATATGAATGTAAATAATAAAACATATATATTTAAATTCAGTAACTGGGATTTATTACAGTTAAAAACAATCATTTTATGAAGAAGAAGATTTTCTACATATATAAAGCTTTTTATTCTTTTATCAGATTTAGTTTTATTCTTTTAGTTTAATATTAATCATCATGTTGAGAAGTTTTAACTGTGAACAAAGAAACTTTTTTATTTTCTAAAGTAAAAAAACAAACTGTTTGTTGGACTTAAAAACTCTAATTTATCACCTTTTACTTTAAAGAGTTTCTCACAAATTCATTTAAAATATAAAGTTATTCAAATATAAAGTTATTCAAATGTAAACATTTTAAAATATAAAGTTATTCAAATATAAAGTTATTCAAATATAAAGTTATAAAGATATTAGAATATAAAGTTATTAAATACAAAGTTATTCAAATACAAAGTTATTCAAATACAAAGTTATTCAAATACAAACATATTAATATATAAAGTTCAAGTTTCTTTAACTTTATATTTTAAATCTGAAAAACGTTTAAAGGTTTTTTCTGTGAATATTTAATAAAAAGTTTCAGTTTTAAATTATTATTATTTTTTTTAATGTTTTCAGATTTCGGACCTCAGATTATTTTCCTTCTTTTAAAACCTTCTTCTCACGTGTTTAACTCGCGTTTTCCTCCCGGTTTAAAGCCCCACATTTCCCCACATTCAGGCCCACTTCTCCATCACTTTTACGCACCCGTTGCGCCATCAGCTCCGTCAGCTCCGTCTCCCCTCCCGGACTCGTGACTCCTGCGGGGCAGAACACACATCCAGCTCCCCGGGCCCGGAGCTCTGAGCAGTTAATCCCAAAAGCGCGTGTCCTGAACGCACGAAAGGAACCGACCGACGGCCGCAGCCCGGCTTCCAGCCTCCAGCCTCCGGGAAACCCAGCAGCTCCGATCCGGTCCGGTTACCTCCGAACTGGGGCTCTGCAGTGAGGAGGACCCGCCGCTGCGCTCTGAGCCCGACGGTCAGGGCCACCACGGCCCCGTCAGAGGAGGGGGGGGGAGGAGCCGCTGCGCGTCCCCGCGGCTGACTGTTCAGATTCTTCCTTTTGATATAAAACATGTTGAAATAAAGTCATGTTCGACCCTTAAACTCCATGTCAACATATTAAAATATAAAGGTATTTGAATATAAAGTTATTAAAATACAAAGTTATTCAAATATAAAGTTATTCAAATATAAAGATATTCAAATACAAAGTTATTCAAATATAAAGTTATAAAGATATTAGAATATAAAGTTATTCAAATATAAAGATATTAGAATATAAAGTTATTAAATACAAAGTTATTCAAATACAAAGTTATTCAAATGTAAAGATATAAAGATATTGGAATATAAAGTAAATAACTGAAGTTTGTCTCCAGTTTTTAATCAAAGTTTATGAATAAAGCCAAAACCTGCTCAAACTTCCGCTGAACAGCGGCGCCACCTGGTGGTTGTACTGAGTCACTGCAGCTTCAGGCTCAAACCAAACGATGGTTCATCCCAAGCAGGAAGGTCCCATCAGGCCAGGGGCGGTGCCGGGCATACAGCTGTACGAGGGCCCAAGCCCCCAGCCAGAACCCCACCAACACACTGGAAAAAATGCCCCTCCAAAAATAAGTAAGAAAAACAACAAATAAAAGACGTTTTTGCTTGAAATATTGAAAAAATCTGCCAATGCAACTAGTGAAAATCGGCTTGTCCAGATTTCTGGAAATAAGATTGTATTGTATCATTCTTTCTGGAATGACTTCTCTGTTATATTTAGTTTTCCATCATGTTTGGATGTGAGTCTGAAGCAGTGTGAATGTGTTTTTTATCACTTCTGGAGCCACATATTTTCGATTGGCCGAGACCTTCGGTGATGCTCCTTTATTCCAAATCAGGACAGTCCCCTGCTTCCAGTTAACCTGTAAAATGTTCCAAACAGCTTTTTTGGAAGGTGTTGCAGGCATCAAATTCATAATAATTATCTCCTGCCTACTGTTAGGGCTGAGCAATTTTATCGATACAGCGATATATATATCGATATTTTGTTTCCCGATAAAGTATAGATTTAAATTTTTTTTTTAATTAAATAATTTTTCTATTGAAAAGTCAGACGTTACAATTAGTGAAAACACAGAACATTAAGGTAATACAATACAATGCCATGGGGTCACATTATACAAAACAGTGATAAATTAGTTACATTACATTACATTACATTACGGTCATTTTGCAGACGCTTTTAACCAAAGCGACTTACAATAAGTGCGTTCAACATCGGTAGGCAAAAGAACTTCAGGTCACAAGAAATCATAAGTGCATTTCCTTCTAATACCAAACAGCTAAGAGCAAAACTAGTGCTAGAGTAAGTGTGATAACCAACCAGCCTCTCACCAACTGCACACCAGTCACAGCGGGGTGGGGATGCAAACCCTGGTTCGGGTAGGGGGTAATGAAAATATAGAGGGTGCCAGTAGTGGAGGAAACAATAAGTGCGTAAGGAACTAGGACGGAGCAGATGCTGTCCTAAGAGGGCGGATCAGGGTAGTTTTCCTTGAAGAGATGGGTTTTCAGCCTGCGGCGAAAGATGGGCAGCGACTCAGCTGTCCTGATATCAGTCGGGAGATCGTTCCACTATCGGGGTGCCAGAACAGAGAAAAGCCGTGACCGTGTCGATCGTGCGCAGGGACCCCTGAGTGACGGGGCAGCCAGGCGCCTGCTGGCCGCAGAGCGAAGTGGTCGGGCGGGGGTGTAGGGCTGGACCATAGCCTGGAGGTATGAAGGAGCTGTTCCTTCCACTGCCCTGTAGGCCAGCACCAGAGTCTGAAACTGGATGCGAGCAGCTACAGGGAGCCAGTGTAGAGAGCGGAGAAGGGGAGTGAGAACTTGGGGAGGTAGAACACCAGACGAGCAGCAGCTTTCTGAACCAGCTCCAGAGGTCTGATGGCAGAAGCCGGGGCGCCAGCAAGGAGGGAGTTGCAGTAGTCCAGGCGGGAGATGACAAGAGCCTGGATGAGCACCTGCTGCCTTGTCGGTGAGGAAGGGGCGAATCCTCCGGATGTTGTAGAGGAGGAATCGGCAGGAACGGGTCACTGATGCCATGTTTGGCGAGAACGACAGTTCGTCGTCCAGGGTCACACCCAGATTCCTCGCGGTCCGGGTTGATGTCACCACGGAGTCATCCATGGTGATGGCCAGGTCTCTGAATGGGCAGCCCTTCCCCGGGAGAAACACCAGCTCAGTCTTGTCCAGGTTGAGCTTAAGGTGGTGCATCGACATCCACCCCGAGATGTCTGCCAGGCACGCAGCAATGCGTGCTTCCACTTGGGTGTCAGAAGGGGGAAAAGACAGAATCAGCTGGGTGTCGTCTGCATAGCAGTGGTAGGAAAAGTTATGGTAGTGGATGACAGAACCAAGGGATGATGTGTAGAGGGAGAAAAGAAGAGGACCCAGGACCGAACCTTGGGGAACCCCAGTGGTGAGCCTACGTGGCTTCGACACAGACCCTCTCAGTGTGACCTGGTAGAAGCGACCTGTCAGGTAGGATGAGAACATGGAGAGTGCAGAGCCAGAAACCCCCATTCCCTCCAGGGTAGAGAGAAGGATGTCGTGGTTCACTGTGTCAAATGCTGCAGACAGGTCCAGGAGAATCAGGACAGAGGAGAGAGAGTTAGCTCGAGCAGTTTGGAGTGACTCAGTTACTGCTAGGAGGGCCGTCTCAGTTGAGTGGCCCACCTTGAACCCGGACTGGTAGGGATCCAAGAGGTTGTTCTGGTGGAGGTAAGAGGACAGTTGTTTGAAGACAGCACATTCAAGGGTTTTGGACAGAAAGGGTAGAAGGGATACCGGTCTGTAGTTCTTGATCTCTGAAGGGTCAAGAGCTGGTTTCTTTAGAAGAGGAGTGACTCTGGCAGTCCTGAAAGCAGAAGGAAAAGAGCCTGATGTCAAAGATGTGTTAATGAGGTGGGTCAGGTAAGGAAGAAGATCAGGTGCAGCAGAATGAAGGAGAGGGGAAGGGACTGGGTCAAGGGAACATGTGGTGGGGCGGCTGGAGGACCTCATTTGCAGAGAGGGGAGAGAAGTGGGACAGAGAGGGAGGTGAGGGAGAAGGTGGTAGGGAGGGAGGAGTGGGAGGGCGACAGGTGTGGGTGGTGTGGACAGCTGGGAGGTGAGGGAAGGAAGATCGGATATCGTTAACCTTCTTGTCAAAGAAGTCGGCGAAATCGTGAGGGAGGAGGGAGGAGGAGGGGAGAGGGGGTGGGGGTTGGAGGAGGGATGAGAAAGTTTGGAAGAGTTTTTTGGGGTTGGAAGCAGAAGTTTGAATTTTGTTACAGAAGAAGGCAGTTTTTGGGAGAGAATTGCAAGAGGGAACAAAGAGAGTATTTCCAGTCCTTGGAAATCAGCAGGCCAGTACCACCGCCCCGCCTCGCAGCTCTGGGAGTGTGAGAGAAAGAGTACGCATCAGACAGAGCTGCGGGCGTGGCAGTGTTTTCTGGGGTGATCCAGGTCTCTGTAAGAGCAAGAAAGTTAAGGAAGAGCATGGATGCATAACCTGAGATAAACTCAGCCTTCTGCACAGCAGAATGGCAGTTCCACAGCCCCCCTGCCACCACTTGCTCAATATGAGTAGAGAGAGAAGGGTGGATGAGGTTAGTGGGGTCCCGGCCTCTGGGTCTGACCCTGTATCTGCGTGGGCGCCAAGACCGAGAGGAGAGAACGGGAATGAAGCACATGGTTTCTTGAAAAATGGTACTTTACACTTACAGGGACCGTCCAGATGAAAATCGTCCTTGAGCAAGTCGGACTTGAAAAAGTCAAGTGCCTTTGTACGACAGCCTTCGCTTGAAGACTGACGCTTGAAAGCTGACGCTTCCAACAATAGGAGTTGCTTTGTACTGATTCACTAATTGCTGATTGTCTGCAGGAGTGCAGACCCCTCCCTCAGATTAAAAGACAAGTGGCCACTCAGGCCTGAAGCTAGTTTCAAAGGGGCTGTTATCACACAGTGAAAAACAAGCCTACAGCAAATTTACTTTTTAGCAGTCAAAATCTAGCAAAGATTTAGCAAAGATTTAGCAAAAATCTAGCAAAAAGCTAAATGGTACACAAGATAAATGTAGCTTACGAATTCTGGATGAATCAAGAAGTCCACAGCTCCTCCAGAAGGTCAAACACACTCAAACAGTCACCATATGATCTGAGCTGACTAAATAGGGGCTAGGGTCATGCAAACCCCTCCCACAGATTAAAAGACAAGTGGCCACTCAGGCCTGAAGCTAGTTTCAATGGGGCTGTTATCACACAGTGAATAACAAGCCTACAGCAAATTTACTTTTTAGCAGTCAAAATCTAGCAAAGATTTAGCAAAAATCTAGCAAAAAGCTAAATGGTACACAAGATAAATGTAGCTTACGAATTCTGGATGAATCAAGAAGTCCACAGCTCCTCCAGAAGGTCAAACACACTCAAACGTTGATAAAGTTGATAAAAATGTTGCAAGTGCACAGCTCTCACGTTTGTGACATGTTCCTTTGTTTCTGTTTGTCTGGCGGTGTTGTCCTTCCGGGTCAAAGGTCGGACCACCGGTCCAATCAGCGACGATTCATGTCAAATCACACTGTCCCTTTTTTTCAGAAAATGATGCAAGTGTATCGAAACAAATCAAATCGAATCGCATCGCATCGCATCGCATCGCATCGTATCGTATCGTATCGTATCGTATCGTATCGTATCGTATCGTATCGCATCGTATCGCATCGTATCGCATCGCATCGAATCGCATCGCATCGTATCGTATCGCATCGCATCGAATCGTATCGTATCGTATCGTATCGTATCGTATCGCATCGCATCGCATCGCATCGTATCGCATCGCATCGTTTCGCATTGCATCGTATCGTATGGTATCGTATGGTATCGAATCGTATCGTATCTAATCGTATCGAATCGTATCGAATCGTATCGAATCGTATAGTATCGTATCGTATCACATCGTATCAAATCGTATCGCATCGTATAGTATCGTATCGTATCACATCGTATCACATCGTATCAAATCGTATCAAATCGTATCACATCGTATCACATCGTATCAAATCGTATCGAATCATATCGTATCGTATAGTATCATATCGTATCACATCGTATCAAATCGTATCATATCGTATCACATCGTATCAAATCGTATCAAATCGTATCACATCGTATCACATCGTATCACATCATATCACATCGGATCAAATCGGATCAAATCGTATTGCATCGCATCGTATCGTATCGCATCATATCGTATCGAATCGTATCGAATCGTATCGAATCGTATCGAATCGTATCGAATCGAATCAAATTGAATCAAATCGAATCAAATCGAATCGAATCGTATCGAATCGTATCGAATCGTATCGTATCGTATCGTATCTTATCGAATCAAATTGTATCGAATTGTATCGAATTGTATCGAATCGTATCGTATCGAATCGTATCGTATCGAATCGTATCGTATCGTATCGTATCGAATCAAATTGTATCGAATTGTATCGAATCGTATCGTATCGTATCGTATCTTATCGAATCAAATTGTATCGAATTGTATCGAATCGTATCGAATCGTATCGTATCGAATCGAATCGTATCGTATCGAATCGTATCGTATCGTATCGTATCGTATCGTATCGTATGGAATCGGATGGAATCGTATGGAATCGTATGGAATCGTATCGAATCGAAATGTATGGTATCGTATCGCATCACAAAATGGTAAACAGCCGGTATTTTGTCAGGTTTTCAACACGTTGGGGATCTAAACAACTACTTTCTCGCCTGAAAATGTTTCAAATGTTGCTAAAGTTTACAGAGTTCAGAGCTTAAGAGAAATCAGCTTCAGACCAGCTGATTCGGCTTGGGCAGGAGCGAGATGCATTGTGGGTAAACGCTCTGCACACTGTCTGATCGATGAGTATGTAGTATGGAAGTACGTAGTATGTAGTATGTAGTATGTAGTATGTAGTATGCAGTATGCAGTATGTAGTATGTAGTATGCAGTATGTAGTATGCAGTATGTAGTAGGTAGTATGTAGTATGTAGAATGTAGTATGCAGTATGTAGTAGGTAGTATGTAGTATGCAGTATGTAGTATGTAGTATGTAGTATGCAGTATGTAGTATGCAGTATGTAGTATGCAGTATGCAGTATGCAGTATGTAGTATGCAGTATGTAGTAGGTAGTATGTAGTATGTAGAATGTAGTATGCAGTATGTAGTAGGTAGTATGTAGTATGCAGTATGTAGTATGTAGTATGTAGTATGTAGTATGCAGTATGTAGTATGCAGTATGTAGTATGCAGTATGTAGTATGTAGTATGTAGTATGTAGTATGTAGAATGTAGTATGCAGTATGTAGTAGGTAGTATGTAGTATGTAGTATGTAGTATGCAGTATGTAGTATGCAGTATGTAGTAGGTAGTATGTAGTATGCAGTATGTAGTATGTAGTATGTAGTATGTAGTATGTAGTATGCAGTATGTAGTATGCAGTATGTAGTATGTAGTATGCAGTATACAGTATGTAGTATGTAGTATGTAGTATGTAGTATGCAGTATGCAGTATGTAGTATGTAGTATGCAGTATGTAGTATGTAGTATGTAGTATGTAGTATGTAGTATGCAGTATGTAGTATGTAGTATGTAGTATGCAGTATGTAGTATGTAGTATGCAGTATGCAGTATGTACATTTATTAATTTATTTCTATGCATCATATGGCAGGCTGCAATCTATTGAGTTCAAATAAATACCGAATGTTCTAAATGACTGTATATAGTGTTTTTATTCTTCAATCAGTTAATATAAACATATTTGATGTTAAAGATGTTATAGAACATAAAAAATAACGCCACAGTTACTTTGCTGAGTACCTAATTACTTTTACAATGTGGTAACTGAGTTACGAACTGAATTACGTTTTGGGAGCAGTAACTAGTAACTGTAACTAATTACTTTTTAAAAGTAGCTTGACCAACACTGGTTAAACTGCCCTCCTGGGCAGGGCCCCCTCCCCACAGCATCGCCGCAGTACCGCCATCCGGCCACCAGGTGGCACCAGAGCGCAGAGACTGAGCAGTTCGACTTTTTAATTAAAAACTGAGTTCCTCAGTAAAACATCAGAGGAGCTCAGTGACTGAGCAGTGAAGTGTAAATTATTTACAACTATTTATAAAAATTCACTCCAGAAAATGCAGAAAATGTGACTGAACTGGAAATAATTCCTCCTGCGGTGACGTCACAGCAGCGTTATCATCCTTTTTATTATTATTTTTTATTTTTATTGTTGTTAGTATGTGATGACACGTGACTCTGCGGTCCTTCGGGTCTGACGTCACCCACCGTCTCCTCTCTGAGTCCAACATGGAGTAAGGAGGAGATGGGGCTCGTCCGGGGCCGCCCTCACCGACACCAGCGCACCACCTTCGGTCACTGCGTTCCAGGCCGGTCCGGCGGAGGCGGCGGAGGCGGCGGCGGAGGAGGAGGAAGAAAAGGCGATTAAAAGGCGCAGGAGGCGGAGGAGGAGGTCGGATCCGCGCCATCAGCAGAGGAGGGAAGCGCGTGATGGTGGTGTTTTAGGACCAGAACCACATCACACACGGTCAGAACCGAGAGGCGCGCGGCAGGATAACCGCAGCCGCCGCGTCTGCCGTGTCTGCCGCTGCGGGAAACATGAAGAAACCGCACGCGGCGGCTCGTTCCTACCGGAACTGAAGCGGAGAAGATGAGCGAGGACACGCGCCCAGACGAGTGAGTAGCCCATGGTAACCAGCTGTGACGTCACTGTGACATTGAATGTGGTCTGATGCCAACATGAAGACAAAGGTGCCCCCTCTTCCTGCCCCTGGGGCAGAGAGAGGGGGCAGGGGTGGGGGTGGAGGCAGGTGTGGGGTGGGGCAAGTGTGGGGGCAGGTGTGGGCGTGGAGGCAGGTGTGGGGGTGGGGGCAGATGTGGGGGCAGGTGTGGGGGTGGGGGCAGATGTGGGGGCAGGTGTGGGGGCAGGTGTGGGCATGGAGGCAGATGTGGGGGCAGGTGTGGGGGTGGGGGCAGATGTGGGGGCAGGTGTGGGGTGGAGGCAGGTGTGGGGTGGAGGCAGATGTTGGGGTGGAGGCAGATGTTGGGGTGGAGGCAGGTGTGGGGTGGAGGCAGGTGTTGGGGTGGAGGCAGGTGTGGGCGTGGAGGCAGGTGTGGGGTGGGGCAGGTGTGGGGGCAGGTGTGGGCGTGGAGGCAGGTGTGGGGGCAGGTGTGGGCATGGAGGCAGGTGTTGGGGTGGGGGCAGATATGGGGGTGGAGGCAGGTGTGGGGTGGAGGCAGGTGTGGGGGTGGGGGCAGATGTGGGGGCAGGTGTGGGATGGAGGCAGGTGAAGGGGTGGAGGCAGGTGTGGGATGGAGGCAGGTGAAGGGGTGGGGGCAGGTGTGGGGGTGGGGGCAGATGTGGGGGCAGGTGTGGGGTGGTGGCAGGTGTGGGGGTGGGGGCAGATGTGGAGGCAGGGGTGGGGGCAGATGTGGGGGCAGGTGTGGGGTGGAGGCAGGTGTGGGGTGGAGGCAGATGTTGGGGTGGAGGCAGGTGTGGGGTGGAGGCAGATGTTGGGGTGGGGGCAGATGTGGGGGCCGGTGTGGGGTGGTGGCAGGTGTGGGGGTGGGGGCAGATGTGGGGGCAGGTGTGGGGTGGAGGCAGGTGTGGGGTTGGAGGCAGGTGTGGGGGTGGAGGCAGGTGTGGGGTGGAGGCAGATGTGGGGGTGGAGGCAGGTGTGGGGGTGGAGGAAGGTGTGGGGGTGGGGGCAGATGTGGGGGCAGGTGTGGGGTGGTGGCAGGTGTGGGGGTGGGGGCAGATGTGGGGGCAGGTGTGGGGTGGAGGCAGGTGTGGGGTTGGAGGAAGGTGTGGGGGTGGAGGCAGGTGTGGGGTGGAGGCAGATGTGGGGGTTGGGGCAGGTGTGGAGGCAGGTGTTGGGGTGGAGGCAGGTGTGGGGGTGGGGGCAGATGTGGGGTGGAGGCAGGTGTGGGGGTGGGGGCAGATGTGGAGGCAGGTGTTGGGGTGGAGGCAGGTGTGGGGGTGGGGGCAGATGTGGGGTGGAGGCAGGTGTGGGCGTGGAGGCAGGTGTTGGGGTGGAGGCAGATGTTGGGGTGGAGGCAGGTGTGGGGGTGGAGGCAGGTGTGGGGGTGGGGGCAGGTGTGGGGTGGAGGCAGATGTGGGGGCAGGTGTGGGGGCAGGTGTTGGGGTGGAGGCAGGTGTTGGGGTGGAGGCAGGTGTGGGGGTGGAGGCAGGTGTGGGGGTGGGGGCAGGTGTGGGGTGGGGTGGAGGCAGATGTGGGGGCAGGTGTGGGGGCAGGTGTGGGGGCAGGTGTTGGGGTGGAGGCAGGTGTGGGGTTGGAGGCAGATGTGGGGGCAGGTGTTGGGGTGGAGGCAGATGTGGGGTGGAGGCAGGTGTGGGGGTGGAGGCAGGTGTGGGGTGGAGGCAGGTGTGGGCGTGGAGGCAGGTGTTGGGGTGGAGGCAGATGTGGGGGCAGGTGTGGGGGTGGAGGCAGGTGTGGGGTTGAGGCAGATGTGGGGGCAGGTGTGGGGTGGAGGCAGGTGTGGGGGTGGGGGCAGGTGTGGGGTGGAGGCAGATGTGGGGGCAGGTGTGGGGGCAGGTGTGGGGGCAGGTGTTGGGGTGGAGGTAGATGTGGGGGCAGGTGTGGGGGCAGGTGTGGGGGCAGGTGTTGGGGTGGAGGTAGATGTGGGGGCAGGTGTGGGGGCAGGTGTGGGGGCAGGTGTTGGGGTGGAGGCAGGTGTGGGGTGGAGGCAGATGTGGGGGTGGAGGCAGGTGTGGGGTGGAGGCAGATGTGGGGGTCGAGGCAGGTGTGGGGTGGGGGCAGATATGGGGGCAGATGTGGGGGTGGAGGCAGGTGTGGGGTGGAGGGAGTTGTGGGGATGGAGGCAGGTGTTGGGGTGGGGGCAGATATGGGGGCAGATGTGAGGGTGGGGGCAGGTGTGGGGGTGGAGGCAGGTGTGGGGTGGAGGCAGATGTGGGGGCAGGTGTGGGGGCAGGTGTGGGGTTGGAGGCAGGTGTGGGGGCAGGTGTGGGGGCAGGTGTGGGGGCAGGTGTTGGGTTGGAGGCAGGTGTTGGGGTGGAGGCAGATGTGGGGGCAGGTGTGGGGGCAGGTGTGGGGTTGGAGGCAGGTGTGGGGGCAGGTGTGGGGTGGAGGCAGGTGTGGGGGTGGGGGCAGATATGGGGGCAGGTGTGGGGTGGAGGCAGGTGTTGGGGTGGGGGCAGGTGTGGGGTGGAGGCAGGTGTTGGGGTGGAGGCAGGTGTGGGGTGGAGGCAGATGTGGGGGTGGAGGCAGGTGTGGGGTGGAGGCAGGTGTGGGGTGGAGGCAGGTGTGGGGGTGGAGGCAGGTGTGGGAGTGGAGGCAGGTGTTGGGGTGGAGGCAGGTGTGGGGTGGAGGCAGGTGTGGGGGTGGAGGCAGGTGTGGGGTGGAGGCAGATGTGGGGGCAGGTGTGGGGGTGGAGGCAGATGTGGGGGTGGAGGCAGGTGTGGGGTGGAGGCAGGTGTGGGGTGGAGGCAGATGTGGGGGCAGGTGTGGGGGCAGGTGTGGGGGTGGAGGCAGGTGTTGGGGTGGAGGCAGATGTGGGGGCAGGTGTGGGGGCAGGTGTGGGGGTGGAGGCAGGTGTGGGGGTGGAGGCAGGTGTTGGGGTGGAGGCAGGTGTGGGGTGGAGGCAGGTGTGGGGTGGAGGCAGATGTGGGGGTGGAGGCAGATGTGGGGGCAGGTGTGGGGGCAGGTGTGGGGGCAGGTGTTGGGGTGGAGGCAGATGTGGGGGCAGGTGTGGGGGCAGGTGTGGGGGCAGTTGTGGGGTTGGAGGCAGGTGTGGGGGCAGGTGTTGGGTGGAGGCAGATGTGGGGGTGGAGGCAGGTGTTGGGGTGGAGGCAGGTGTGGGGTGGAGGCAGGTGTTGGGGTGGAGGCAGGTGTGGGATGGAGGCAGGTGTTGGGGTGGAGGCAGGTGAGGGGTGGAGGCAGGTGTGGGGGTGGGGGCTGGTGTGGGGGTGGAGGCAGGTGTGGGGTGGAGGCAGGTGTTGGGGTGGAGGCAGGTGTTGGGGTGGAGGCAGATGTGGGGGCAGGTGTGGGGTTGGAGGCAGGTGTGGGGGCAGGTGTGGGGTGGAGGCAGATGTGGGGGTGGAGGCAGGTGTTGGGGTGGAGGCAGGTGTGGGGTGGAGGCAGGTGTGGGGTGGAGGCAGATGTGGGGGTCGAGGCAGGTGTGGGGTTGGAGGCAGGTGTGGGGTGGAGGCAGGTGTGGGGGTCGAGGCAGGTGTGGGGTGGAGGCAGGTGTGGGGTTGGAGGCAGGTGTGGGGTGGAGGCAGGTGTGGGGTGGAGGCAGATGTGGGGGTCGAGGCAGGTGTGGGGTTGGAGGCAGGTGTTGGGGTGGAGGCAGATATGGGGGCAGATGTGGGGGTGGGGGCAGGTGTGGGGGTGGAGGCAGGTGTGGGGTGGAGGCAGGTGTGGGGTTGGAGGCAGGTGTTGGGGCGGGGGCAGATATGGGGGCAGATGTGGGGGTGGGGGCAGGTGTGGGGGTGGAGGCAGGTGTTGGTGTGGAGGCAGATGTGGGGGCAGGTGTGGGGGCAGGTGTGGGGTTGGAGGCACGTGTGGGGGCAGGTGTGGGGTTGGGGCAGATATGGCGGCAGATGTGGGGGTGGAGGCAGGTGTGGGGGTGGAGGCAGGTGTTGGGGTGGAGGCAGGTGTGGGGGTGGAGGCAGGTGTTGGGTGGAGGCAGATGTGGGGGTCGAGTTAGGTGTTGGGTTGGAGGCAGGTGTGGGGGTGGAGGCAGGTGTGGGGGTGGAGGCAGGTGTGGGGTGGAGGCAGATGTGGGGGTGGAGGCAGGTGTGGGGTGGAGGCAGGTGTTGGGTGGAGGCAGATGTGGGGGTGGAGGCAGGTGTGGGCGTGGAGGCAGGTGTGGGGGTGGAGGCAGGTGTGGGGGTGGGGGCACCTCCACACCTGCCTCCACTTCAGTTTCCACTTTCACTCTTGTTGTGAGGGTTTGTAGTTTTCTGTTTTATTTTGTAGTTTTTCTGTTTTAGTTTGTAGTTTTCTGTTTTATTTTGTGTTTATTTTGTGTTTCATTTTGTTGTTTTCTGTTTTATTTTGTGTTTATTTTGTGTTTCATTTTGTTGTTTTCTGTTTTATTTGGTGTTTGTTTTGTTTTATTTTGTATTTTTTCTTTTTTATTTTGTTGTTTTTTTAGTTACATTTTTGGGGTTTTCTGTTTTATTTTGTAGTTTTCTGTTTTATTTGGTATTTTTTGTTTTAGTTTGTGTTTTCTAGTTTTATTTTGTGTTTTTTTCTTTTTTAGTTTGTTGTTTTCTGTTTTAGTTTGTGTTTTTATGTTTTATTTTGTCATTATTCTGTTGTATTTTGTTGTTTTCTGTTTTATTTGGTGTTTGTTTTGTTTCATTTTGTAGTTTTTCTGTTTTATTTTGTTGTTTTTGGTTTTATCTTGTTCTTGTTTTATTTTGTAGTTTTTGTGTTTTATTTTGTGTTTTTGTGTTTTATTTTGTAGTTTTTCTGTTTCATTTTGTGACTTTGACAGATTTCTTCATCTTGTTTTTTGTGTACAGAAGCTTCATGGTTTCTCTCAGTCCTTTTCAGATCCATTTTTAAGCATCTTGATCGCACAAACTGTCTATTTTCAGTTGGTTTATAAATGATGTTGAAATTAAACATAGATTTAGTTGTTTTTCACGTGTTCAAGGACTATTTGACTGTGAATGCAGCCTCAGCTGCTCGGGTTACCTGCTGCCCACACAGGTAACCCGAGGTGTGCATGACTCATGCAGCCTGATAACAACCGAAGATAGTCAGCTGAACTGCAGGTAAACTTTGTTCCTCCAACAGTCAGAAATGCTGTTTGTTTATGACTAAACTGCAGCGTACCTTCATACTGGGTCAGGCCAAAGAGACATGAGCAACTTTGTAGTTTTATGACCTGCAGCTGTGTTCCAACCCGCATACTACATACTACATACTACATACTACATACTACATACTGCATACTACATACTGATCGATCAGACAGTATGCAGAGCGTTTACCCACAATGCATTGCGCTCCTGCCCGAGCCGAAATCAGCCGGCCTGAAGCTGATTTCTCTTAAGCTCTAAACTCTGTAAACTTTAGCAACATTTGAAACATTTTCAGGAGAGAAAGTAGTCGTTTAGATCCCCAACGTGTTGAAAACCTGACAAAATACCGGCTGTTTACAATTTTGTTCCCACGAATTCGGCGCTACTAAAGCTAGCCGCAGTGAGCAACGCACTTCCTGTTATTTTCACAAAATAAAATACCCGTTGCCTTTTATCATAGGGAAAGCCATTACCATACAATTGGTGCTTTTGTTTTGAAAACAGGAAGTGAACCTACCCTCGTTGTAGGTTCACCAATTGAACGGAGGCGTCATTTGTCCCTGTTGCAGTGACAGCTACATTGTGCGGGTCAAAGCGGTGGTGATGACCAGAGACGAGTCGAGCGGCGGCTGGTTGGCGCAGGACGGCAACCTGAGCAGAGTGGGCGTGTGCAGACTGCTGGCGAGCGAGCTGCTGGGACGTAACAGCTTCCTGATCCACGGAGAGCGTCTGAAAGACCGACAGGTGGGTAACACCAGGCCAGAGATACCTGCGAGAGAGGGGCCTGATAACTGAAGGCTCTGCCTCCCAAACTGGCAGCTGGTTCCACAGAGAGGGGCCTGATAACTGAAGGCTCTGCCCCCCAAACTGGCAGCTGGTTCCACAGAGAGGAGCCTGATAACTGAAGGCTCTGTCTCCCAAACTGGCAGCTGGTTCTACAGAGAGGAGCCTGATAACTGAAGGCTCTGTCTCCCAAACTGGCAGCTGGTTCCACAGAGAGGAGCCTGATAACTGAAGGCTCTGTCTCCCAAACTGGCAGCTGGTTCCACAGAGAGGGGCCTGATAACTGAAGGCTCTGCCTCCCAAACTGGCAGCTGGTTCCACAGAGAGGGGCCTGATAACTGAAGGCTCTGCCTCCCAAACTGGCAGCTGGTTCCACAGAGAGGGGCCTGATAACTGAAGGCTCTGCCTCCCAAACTGGCAGCTGGTTCCACAGAGAGGGGCCTGATAACTGAAGGCTCTGCCTCCCAAACTGGCAGCTGGTTCCACAGAGAGGGGCCTGATAACTGAAGGCTCTGCCTCCCAAACCGGCAGCTGGTTCCACAGAGAGGGGCCTGATAACTGAAGGCTCTGCCTCCCAAACTGGCAGCTGGTTCCACAGAGAGGGGCCTGATAACTGAAGGCTCTGCCTCCCAAACTGGCAGCTGGTTCCACAGAGAGGGGCCTGATAACTGAAGGCTCTTTAAGACATGCTTGTAGTCTGACCAACCTATTGGGTTCGTCTGGTTTCATAGATAAGTACAGCTGAGTATCATCAGCATATTGATGGAACTTTATGCCGTGCTGTCTGATAATGTTACCTGATGGAAGCATGTATAAAGTGAAAAGAATGGGTCCGAGCACAGAACCCTGAGGAACTCCATGACTCACTCTGGTGTGTGAGGAAGATTCTTCATTTCTTCAAACACAACAGGCAGTTACTGACACCTGTAGATGTTCCAGACCTCAGTTTGATGTTCCTCTGACCATGTAAACATCACACTTGTATCATTAGTTATAACAGCACAGATAATGTCCATAATGGTGATAATAATAATAATGTCCCTTCACTATCAGGTGATTCTGGAGTGCTTCTTAAAAAAGGACCTGGTCTACACCAAGGCCACGCCCACGTTCCACCATTGGAAGGTGGACAACAGAAAGTGTGGTCTGACCTTCCAGAGCACGTCTGATGCTCGAGCTTTCGACCGCGGGGTGAGGAAAGCCCTGGAGAACCTGACAGAAGGTAGGCAGATGAACCCTGGGAGTGGGGTTCATTCCTTCCTTTACCTTCCTCACACATTTACATTTAGTTATTTAGCTGATCGTTCAAAGTGAGCAACATTGTTCCATCTTCATTTCAGTCAGAACCTGTGCTGTCAGCATTAACAACTAAGGCTGTGTTCCAAACCGCATACTACATACTACATACTAAATACTACATACTACATACTATATACTACATACTACATTCTGCATACTGCATACTACATACTACATACTACATACTATATACTACATACTACATTCTGCATACTGCATACTACATACTACATACTACATACTGCATACTACATACTACATACTACATACTACATACTACATACTGCATACTACATACTACATACTACATACTGCATACTGCATACTACATACTACATACTACATACTACATACTGCATACTACATACTACATACTACATACTGCATACTACATACTACATACTACATACTACATACTACATACTACATACTGCATACTACATACTACATACTATATACTACATACTACATACTACATACTATATACTACATACTATATACTACATTCTGCATACTGCATACTACATACTACATACTACATACTTCCATACTACATACTACATACTACATACTACATAATTCCATACTGCATAATACATACTACATACTACATACTGCATACTATATACTACATACTACATTCTGCATACTGCATACTACATACTACATACTACATACTACATACTTCCATACTGCATACTACATACTACATACTGCATACTGCATACTACATACTTCCATACTACATACTGCATACTACATACTACATATTACATACTTCCATACTTCCATACTACATACTAAATACTACATACTACATACTGCATACTACATACTACATAATTCCATACTGCATAATACATACTACATACTACATACTGCATACTATATACTACATACTACATTCTGCATACTGCATACTACATACTACATACTACATACTACATACTTCCATACTGCATACTACATACTACATACTGCATACTGCATACTACATACTTCCATACTACATACTGCATACTACATACTACATATTACATACTTCCATACTTCCATACTACATACTAAATACTACATATTACATACTACATATTTCCATATTACATACTACATACTTCCATACTACATACTACATACTTCCATACTAAATACTGCATACTACATACTTCCATACTACATACTACATATTACATACTACATACTACATACTGCATACTACATACTACATACTACATACTGCATACTGCATACTACATACTACATACTAAATACTACATACTACATACTATATACTACATACTACATTCTGCATACTGCATACTACATACTTCCATACTACATACTTCCATACTACATACTACATACTGCATACTGCATACTGCATACTACATACTACATACAACATACTGCATACTACATACTACATACTTCCATACTGCATACTACATACTACATACTGCATACTACATACTACATACTACATACTTCCATACTGCATACTACATATTACATACTTCCATACTACATACTAAATACTACATATTACATACTACATATTTCCATATTACTTACTACATACTACATACTTCCATACTACATACTACATATTACATACTACATACTTCCATACTACATACTGCATATTACATACTACATACTACATATTACTACATACTACATACTGCATACTGCATACTGCATACTGCATACTACATACTACATACTGCATACTACATATTGCATACTGCATACTGCATACTACATACTACATATTACATACTGCATACTACATATTACATACTACATACTACATATTACATACTGCATACTGCATACTGTATACTACATACTACATACTGCATACTACATATTGCATACTGCATACTGCATACTACATACTACATATTACATACTGCATACTACATATTGCATACTACATACTACATACTGCATACTACATATTGCATACTGCATACTGCATACTACATACTACATATTACATACTGCATACTGCATACTACATACTGCATACTACATACTACATACTGCATACTACATATTGCATACTGCATACTGCATACTACATACTACATATTACATACTGCATACTACATATTACATACTACATACTACATATTACATACTGCATACTTCATACTGTATACTACATATTACATACTGCATACTACATATTGCATACTACATGATGTATGTTGCTAAGAGGAGACAATAGATGGCAGAGAGCACATTACCTGTTTGGAAAGCCAGATGAAGACGTTGTCCAAACAGGACGTATCGTTTGACAAGATGCTTCTTAATTTACAAGAGAAACTCAGAGATAAGCTGGAAAAGCCTCTGGTTCTTTCTACATTTATTAATCTAACAGATTTATCGATCATGTTGGTTCCAACATGAAGACCAAAACTACTTCCTGTTTAAAGACTCTGCTTGGGTTTGTACCAGAGATGGGGACTCAAGTCACTGTGACTTGGACTCGAGTCGACTCGAGTCTCTGTTTTGATGACTTGTGACTTGACTTGACAAAAAATAAAAGACTTGAGACTCGACTCGGACTTGGAAGTTAAAGACTCGGCACTTGACTTGAGACACGATAACTTGAATGACTTAAGTGTTCTTCAGTTCATGTTTTCAGTTTGAATATAAAATTAATAAATTAAAAAAATAATATCGATTACCCGGTAGGAGCGCAGGCTGAGAATGGCGTCATGATTGGATCCCTACCCTGTCAATCAGTCATGCCCTCTCTACATACCTTAGTGTTTATTGGAGAGAATAAACACTAATATCAGATATGCATCAACATCTCGGACAGCCAGACGACAACTTCCAACTTTGTTCGTCATTTGAAGATCCATTCTCACCAGGAAGTGCTCGTCAAATTAGCTAATGTTATCCTGTTAGCCAAGTCGGTAGTTAGCTAACGTTAGCTTGATATGATACGGGGTGGACAGGTTGGACACATTGGCCAATGATGTTTACTGACAGTTACTTATATCTTGTCTTTTCACTTTATTAAGATCAGATTCTGCAGGTAAAATTGCAATAAGGTGACTTGACTTTGACTTGACTTGCCCAAGAAAAAATTACTTGGGACTTGCACATGTGTTACTTGGTCCCATCTCTAGTTTACACTTATGAGGTCCTACTCACACCGAATACCCAGGAGAAATTAAAAAGGTGTACGAAATCAAGCTTTGGTCTTTAGATACAGTCAAATGCAAGTTCCATGTAATATGATATGTTATCAGAATAATTCTGAAACTTCAGATAGAACCGGTTCAGAAGTCCAAACTCAGTGTGAGTTTGTTTGAGTGTTAGAGGAGCTGTTCTCCGAAAAGATGAGTCCTCAGAGGGGCACCCCTGCTCTGACAGCATCTGGTTCCACCATCATAGAACCACCAGTGAAAACAGTCTGGACTCCGATGGCCCCGTTTGTAGGGATGGCAGAACCAGACGTTTAACCAGCTGCTGCAGACTCAGAAGTATCTCTGTCGGCAGCATTAGGGACTGGATCTGATTCAGGACTGGATCCAAGGAGTCGGTGTGTATTTCTAAGAGAAAGGGCCCCAGTATGGAGCCCTGGGGCATCCCTGTGGAGTAGGATGTGAACATTTGTTCCTCATGACACATTGAAAGAAGAGAAGATTCAAGGAGGTATCATAGAGGGTGTAGGATGGAGGATGTAGTGGGGTGGCCACTGTTAAAGGGACAGTTCGCCTCTTTTGACATGAAGCTGTATGACATCCCATATCAGCAACATCATTTATGAACATTTTCTTAGAGAAAACTACCTTCATCAACACCAAAACGAGGCTGGAACTCTGCTCACAGGACACAGCAGGGGGTAAGAAAATGTTCATAAATGATGTTGCTGATATGGGATGTCATACAGCTTCATGTCAAAAGAGGTGAACTGTCCCTTTAAAACCAGACTGATTTGGGTCAAAGATCTGGGGAGAGGAAGTCATGTTTGGTTTCATGTTTGGCTCTTTGGGACAGTGCTGGCATTAAAGGTGTATGAAATTAACAGTAACAGGTTAGTAATTATGATTTAATTAAAGGTGGTCATGTGACCTTCTTCACATGATGCTCAGTAAACATCCTCAGACACGATTAGGTGTCACAGATCTGCTCTCTGACCTCCAGGCTCGACCACGTCTTCATCGACGCTGCAGAATGAGGCGGAGCTCGGTGACGACGACGTCTTCACGGTAACAACTTGTTTTACTGTATTTTAAAGGTCCAAAAACCCTATGCTTGTGTGGTCCAAAAGGTCCAAAAACCCTATGCCTGTGCGGTCCAAAAGGTCCAAAAACCCTATGCCTGTGTGGTCCAACAGGTCCAAAAACCCTATGCCTGTGTGGTCCAAAAGGTCCAAAAACCCTATGATTGTGTGGTCCAAAAGGTCCAAAAGGTCCAAAACCCTATGCTTGTGTGGTCCAACGTGTTTTGTGGGGATCCCACAAAGGTCGAGCCCAGCTTTGGGACTCTGGGTTCCCAAGGGACTCAAATGTCGTGGGAGCAGGCAGCTAAAGATAGAGCTTGAAAGTCCCGCCCCCTTTTTTGCTTCTTCTTCCTACTTCCGTCGTCCCCATGGGACCTCATGCCTGGATCTATTGACATGGGCAGGATGATGTCTTCTGTTCCCAGTCATTATATGCCTTTTTACAGTACACGCATGATGTTCTGGGGTTAAATATGGATGAGTTCATGCAAAAACATTGGCGATTTGTCGTAGGAGTGCCTGGTTAAACGTTGTAAAAAAAAGTTAGGGTAAAAAGACTACATTGCGTCGCATATGCTACGTCACTGATCCCACATTAACTGTATACCGGCGGTCTCGCTGGCTGGCATGGACGAAGCCAGACATATCACCACCAGCATAGCAGAAGCTCTCCACGTGCCCCGACTGGTAGTGGTTCTCTCCTCGGCTCACAAGTTTTCGTTCGCCCTCGAAAAACTGAGTGAAACTGGCCAACGACAGCGCCATTCTTCCACTCCTCCGCGCGCCCAAACGTGATGACGTTTATTTTCCGTGCCAAACGCTACATGCTGTAGTTCGAGAAATGCTCAGAAAAATAACTTAACAATGAAGCACTGATGCCCGCTAAACTGTTACACTACTGGTATGAAAAAATATTAAAAAATGTCCTACACAACATATGTGAAATGCAAGACTCAATTCCATCAAGCGCAAAAAATAGTTTTATTCCGTCTTGGCTCCGTCATTGACTTGAATTGCAAATTATTACACTTCCGTGGTCCCGAGGGGAGGAAGTTGAATGACGTCAAGGAGGCGGGACTTTCAAGCTCTATAGACTGCGGATCCCAAGATTGTTGGTAGGATGGCGAGTGCAACTGAGGTTGGCAACAAAGTTAAGGCCGGAGAGTCTAACACTAGAGAAAAGACTGGAAAATCTGTTAAGACGCCCGGTGCAACTCCTTTCGTGTCCTTGTTGGGAACTACTGAGAAAAGACGCTGGCATTTCAAGGAAACGAAAAGAGAAAAATACTGTACAGTGTGTCCATTGTAAAAGCCAGTTAGCTTAGCACGATAGCACAACATGAATGCTACAGCATATCAGCAGAAAGCAGCCAGTTCACATATCGAGTCCATTGAGCGGAACAAACACGAGGGAACATTTCACGTTAGCATTTTAATGGAAATCATTAGCTGAGAAGGAAGCTAGCCGACAACCGAAGGAAGCTAGCCGAGAACAGAAGGAAGCTAGCAGACAACAGAAGGAAGCTAGCAGAGAACAGAAGGAAGCTAGCAGACAACGGAAGGAAGATAGCAGAGAACAGAAGGAAGCTAGCAGAGAACAGAAGGACGCTAGCAGAGGACAGAAGGACGCTAGCAGAGAACAGAAGGACGCTAGCAGAGAACAGAAGGAAGCTAGCAGAGGACAGAAGGACGCTAGCAGAGAACAGAAAGAAGCTAGCAGAGAACTGACATGTTTTATTACCTGAATAATCGATGTTAGTGTGAAAGACAAGCATCCTCGTGCCTTCACTCTGGATTCTGTTTAGATGTCTGTTGCTTTTGCTGCTTTAGGTTTAGGAATTCAGATGTGACGGTTAAGCTTAGGCTAAGGTGTTAGGGAGGGCATTGTGCCAATGATGAATCACTACAAAGATGGACAGAATCAACATTTTTTCTGCAGAATTTTCATAAATATTCCTGGTTAATGTTTTTTAACTGTGTAGCAGGCAGGAGCTGCTGAATGATCGGAGTGAAGGCGCTGGCGATTTGACCTTTACACCCCGGCAACGAGAACATTTCAGCCCGTTTTTACTGTGGAACGTTTCTGCACAAAGGCAGAAAAACAAATGTGTGCGTGTTGGAGCGCTGCTGGACAAGAAGCATGAAGGACGGGAGGGTCGGACATTCTGACGTGTTTGCCCACCACACGCGTGTTTGCTTTACGCACAGAACAGCACACACACGTGATGAAGGAAAGAACCATAAAACATCTCTGGGACTGTTCTGTTAAACTTCCTGCGGGAAACAAACACTTCACATTTGGACTGAGTTGGAATAAAAACAATTCAGAGAGTCAGTGTCTGTAATCAGATCTGTTCAGGAGCAGAAGGCAGAGGGTAATTAGCACAGGTACTGGCTCCAAATACATCTATCAAATCAACCCTCAAAAAGGTACATATAGGTACATTTTACCACTTGAGTACATACATGTACCTTTTGGACCCTCAAAAAAGGTACATATATGTACATTTTACCACTTGAGTACATACCTGTACCTTTTGGACCCTCAAAAAGGTACATATATGTACATTTTACCACTTGAGTACATACATGTACCTTTAGGTCCAATAATTAACCCTAGGGGGTACATTAGTATAGATTGTACCTCGTACTGTACCCTTATTTCTGATGCTGGAGTTCCTCTCTGGGATCGAAGTGGGTTCCGTTTGTCCTGGTTTTACGTCTCAGCTCTTGGACAGCTCTTCAGGTAAAACTCGTCTGTCGGTGTTTGTCTCACATCGTCTTCCTCTTCCTCTCCCAGACGGCCACCGACAGCTCGTCCAACTCGTCTCAGCGGAGGGAACCGGTGATGCACGCGCTGGCGCCGGCCCACCTCTGCGAGCCGCGCCGGCACCACTGCATCCTGGGACATTTCTACGAGCAGCACCAGCCCTCGGACCACCGCTTCCTGAACCAGGTGAGTCCCAGCGTTTTCAAACCGCTTCCACGAACACGAACCGGCTCTGAGGCTTCCCTCTGCGTCTCCGCAGGCGGTGCACGTGTTTCCCCACCACGTCGGTTTCCAGGTGGACGAGGAGATCGTGCGCATCAACCCCCGCGAGCGCACCTGGTTCACCGGCTACGAGGACTATCGCCACGCCAACTCCACGCGGGACAAGCTCCCCCCGCCCAACAACCCGGACTCCTACGTGCATTTCACCAAGAGCGAGCCGCCCAAACACGCCTACACCTACCCGTACCCGCTGGGCTGCGGCGTGCAGCGGGGCTGCGGCGGTAAACCCGGCTGCCTGGAGCTGGGCGGCGGCCACAGGGCGGTGGTGACGCTACAGCCGCAGGCGCTTCAGCTCAAAGGCCAGCGGCGGACGGAGAACGGCCAGCGCCTCCGGTGCGTCTACTGTCAGGACACGTTTAACCGCGAGGACAACGGGCGGGGCCGCTGCCAGGAGGCGCCGGACCCCTTTCAGACCTGCATCCGGCGGGTCAGCTTCATCTGGTGCGCCGACAGCCTGCTGTACCACTGCATGTCAGACCCGGAGGGCGACTACTCGGACCCGTGCTCCTGCGACACCAGCGACGAGCGCTTCTGCCTGCGGTGGACGGCGCTGGTGGGCCTGTCGCTGCTGGCGCCCTGCATGTGCTGCTACGCCCCCCTCAGGGCGTGCCACCACTGCGGAGTGGCGTGCCGCTGCTGCGGCGGGAAGCACAAAGCCGCCGGCTGACCGCCCCGTAGGCCCCGCCTCGCAGGCCCCGCCCACTGACGCCCCGCAGGTCCCGCCCACTTACGCCTTGTAGGCCCCGCCCACTGACGCCTCGAAGGCCCCACCCACTGATGCCCCGTAAGCCCCACCCACTGAAGCCTCGTAGGCCCCGCCCACTGATGCCCCGTAAGCCCCACCCACTGACGCCTCGAAGGCCCCACCCACTGATGCCCCGTAAGCCCCACCCACTGACGCCTCGTAGGCCCCGCCCACTGATGCCCCGTAAGCCCCACCCACTGACGCCTCGAAGGCCCCGCCCACTGATGCCCCGTAAGCCCCACCCACTGACACCTCGTAGGCCCCGCCCACTGACGCCTTGCAGGCCCCACCCACTGATGCCCCACAGGTCCCGCCCACCCCACAGAGACAAACAGAGGCCGCTGTGATTTCTGTCGTCCGTGTTGTTCGTCTAAATTTCCAGAAAAGGGGGACGTCGGACTTCGTCTCCATGGATACAAAAAAATGTGTTTTTTCTGTGTCGCTGAGAAAATTAATTTCTCCAGAAAACATATAAATTATCTTTACGTGTATATATCAGGGCTGTCAGAGTCTATTAGATGGTGATGTATCACCACAACACCAACCCTAAAACTGTTAGATTAGTGCCTTTAATGCTAAAGAGTTGGTTAAAGAGACCCTTAGAAGGACCATGATGCCATCAGTGTGTTTGATTTGATAAGGAGGAGATGGACCTGAGGCTTCCTGATTGGTGGAGATAGAGACTGATAGAGGGTGGGGTACACTAGAGAAAAGACTGGAAAACCTGTTAAGACGCCCGGTGCAGCTCCTTTCGTGTCCTTGTTGGGAACTACTGAGAAAAGACGCTGGCATTTCAAAGAAAAGAAAAGAGAAAATACTGTACAGTGTGTCCGTTGTAAAAGCCAGTTAGCTTAGCACGACAGCACAACATCAATGCTGCAGCATATCAGCAGAAAGCAGCCAGTTCACATATCGAAGGAAGGAAGCTAGCAGAGAACAGAAGGACGCTAGCAGAGAACAGAAGGAAGCTAGCAGAGAACAGAAGGAAGCTAGCAGAGAACAGAAGGACGCTAGCAGAGAACAGAAGGAAGCTAGCAGAGAACAGAAGGAAGCTAGCAGAGAACAGAAGGACGCTGGCAGAGAACTAAAAGAAGCTAGCAGAGAACAGAAGGACGCTAGCAGAGAACCAAAAGAAGCTAGCAGAGAAAACAGAAAGAAGCTAACAGAGAACAGAAGGATGCTAGCAGAGAACGGAAAGAAGCTAGCAGAGAACAGAAGGAAGCTAGTGGAGAACAGAAGGAAGCTAGCAGAGAAAAGAAGGAAGCTAGCGGAGAACAGAAAGAAGCTAGCGGAGAACAGAAGGACGCTAGCAGAGAACAGAAGGAAGCCAGCAGAGAACAGAAGGAAGCTAGCAGAGAACAGAAGGAAGCTAGCGGAGAACAGAAGGAAGCTAGCAGAGAACAGAAGGAAGCTAGCAGAGAACAGAAGGAAGCTAGCAGAGAACAGAAGGACGCTAGCAGAGAACAGAAGGAAGCTAGCGGAGAACAGAAGTAAGCTAGAAGAGAAAAGAAGGACGCTAGCTGAGAACAGAAGGAAGCTAGCGGAGAACAGAAGGAAGCTAGCAGAGAACAGAAGGAAGCTAGCAGAAAACAGAAGGAAGCTAGCAGAGAACAGAAGGAAGCTAGCAGAGAACAGAAGGAAGCTAGTAGAGAACAGAAGGACGCTAGCAGAGAACAGAAGGAAGCTAGCGGAGAACAGAAGGAAGCTAGAAGAGAAAAGAAGGAACCTAGCAGAGAACAGAAAGAAGCTAGCAGAGAACCAAAAGAAGCTAGCAGAGAACAGAAAGAAGCTAGCAGAGAACAGAAGGATGCTAGCAGAGAAAAGGACGCTAGCAGAGAACAGAAGGACACTAACAGAGAACAGAAGGAAGCTAGCAGAGAACCAATAGAAACTAGCAGAGAACAGGAGGAAGCTAGCAGAGAACCAAAATAAGCTAGCAGAGAACAGAAGGACGCTAGCAGAGAACTTTAGAACCCCCCCCCAAGCAGGGAGGAAGGGATGGGTTGGGGTAGGGATGAGAAATAATGTGTTGGGGGAAGTGTGGAGGAGTGGTTGGGGAGGGATGAGGTGGATGAGGGAGGTTGAACAAACGTAGAAGGTGATCGGTGCAGAAGAAGGTTTTCCAGGTGATTAATCGTTGCTCCTGAACCTGAGCTGGAGCTACAGGCTGCCCTCCACACCTTCAGAGATGTGATGCCATCTTTATGTTGATTCTGGAACTGATTCATAGATTTTACGTTAAAGTCTTTCCACTGAGGTTTTATAAAGAGTCAAAGTGGTTCTGACCAGGTACCTGTGTTAGGAGGTCCACCCAGTGAGGTCTGCTGACCTGTACAAATAGCAGCCCGCACGGTGGACGCCTCACATCTGTAAATCATCTGGATTTTATAAGAAGAAGGACATTGGACCAAAGTCTGCAGAGCAGGACAGGTGTGAACGTTCTGCTGGATGCTAACACAGCTAGCACAGCTAACACAGCTAGCACAACAGCATAAAGACACGGACTATGAAGAGTTTTACGCCACAACTCAGAGAGGTCATCACAGCATCTACCGTCTGATTTACTGATAAAGATTTACAGAGTGGCCGCGACCTTTGGTCACATGATCCAAACGTCAGAGCCGTGGTCAAAGGTCAAAGGTACCAAAGAAGGAAGTAAGATGGGAACCATCGGATGGATTTTTACCAGAAACACTGTGATTCTGGTCATTAAATATCTCTGTTTGAAGGAAGAAAACCAACAGTTATGGAAAGAACAAATATTAAGAACTATATATATTAGGGCTGGGCAACCATTAAAATATTTAATCACATGATTTCCCTGATTATTCGAGATTAATCACATTTGTACGCAGAATCCAAAAATGAATCCAAAAGTAGTGTATAGCTTTTAGCATTTAGTTTTATTTTAAATGTGCTGCCATATGAATGAAAGTGCCATAACATTTGTTGGGCAAACACACTTTTTTTTCACACTGGAAGAACTTTAAAATGAAAATGGCCGAGTAAAAGTTCCGTACCCTTCTCCATGTTTGGTGGATCCGCCGATTACTTTCTTTTCCTGTTCCACAGCAGACAGCAGCAGACTTTTACAAAATAAAAGCCTGTGAGCGACAGACTTTTACAAAATAAAAGCCTGTGAGCGACAGACTTTTACAATAATAAAATCTGTGTTAATGCGCGATAAAATATTAATCGGCGTTAAATAATTAACGAGTTAACTCGATAATAACGAGTTAACTCGCCCAGCCCTAATATATAAATATATCGTCCGTGAATCGTATCGTACTTCCTGTATCTGATTGGATCATCTAGTAAAGGAGACATCTGCACCTTTCGGGTGTATTCTAAAGATATTAAAAATGATCTGATTTAAATCTACTAATCCTAAACACTGTAGTGGATTGACAGCCCTAATATATATTAAATACACGATACAGATATATATGAACAGGTACTTACAGGTATATTTTTCCATCCGTGTTCTGAGGCTGAGTGTGTGTTGTATCAGCGTTGTGTGTGCGGTCGGTATGAATGCTAACATGCTAACATGTTTGTGGAGCTCAGAGAGTCGGTATGAATGCTAACATGCTAAGATGTTTGTGGAGCTCACAGAGTCGGTATGAATGCTAACATGTTTGTGGAGCTCACAGAGTCGGTATGAATGCTAACATGCTAAGATGTTTGTGGAGCTCACAGAGTCGGTATGAATGCTAACATGTTTGTGGAGCTCACAGAGTCGGTATGAATGCTAACATGCTAAGATGTTTGTGGAGCCCACAGAGTCGGTATGAATGCTAACATGTTTGTGGAGCTCACAGAGTCAGTATGAATGCTAACATGCTAAGATGTTTGTGGAGCCCACAGAGTTGGTATGAATGCTAACATGTTTGGGGAGCTCACAGAGTCGGTATGAATGCTAACATGTTTGTGGAGCTCACAGAGTCGGTATGAATGCTAACATGTTTGTGGAGCTCACAGAGTCGGTATGAATGCTAACATGTTTGGGGAGCTCACAGAGCCGGTGCAAAACATTGAGCCTTAACGGACGGTGAATTCAGGAAAAAAAAGAATCTTTGGGAGAAATGTGTTCGTCTGTTAGCTTACGTTAGCAGCTAGCTTGACTGCTGATAGCACAAAACTGTCTTGTTTTTGCTTTTTTTCTCTTTTTGCGCAGCAGAAAGCAGCCAGATACCTGATAAACGGTGAGCTGGTGAGCACTCATGTTAGCTGCTTCCGTTTTTAGGCTAAGTTAGGCTAACTATGCTAACAAAACAGATCGAAAATGACGGTTGAAGCTACAGTGCTGAAAACGTTTTACCAACCAGGACAAAACAGCAAAAATCTGGCGTTAAAGTTAGGTTTGGATGGACGAATGTCCCATTATTTATGGAACAAAAACCGAGACAGAACACAGGAGCAGTGAGTGAGAAACTAAGTGAACCCCTGATCCAGCAGCTGGTAGCAGCAGTGAGAGAGAAACTAAGTGAACCCCTGATCCAGCAGCTGGTAGCAGCAGTGAGTGAGAAACTAAGTGAACCCCTGATGTAGCTCTTGGGTTTCTGACCTTGGGGTGACCTTTAACCTTTAACATGCTAACAGCTGCTTCTCTTAGATCGTTGCTGGTGTCTTTCCTCCTTGGCATCTTGTTAACTCACACCTGAACGCTGCAGAGCAGCAAACTGACAGAACTCCTGCTTTCTATTTCAGTTTTTTCTCAATAAATAATGACACAGCGTAATACCTGAGGTTAGATTTACTGAGTTTTGTGTGTCCTGGTGTGTAAAAACTAGGGCTGGGCAACGATTAAACAGGTGTTAAAGTGATGGAAACAGGTGTTAAAGGGATGTAAACAGGTGTTAAAGTGATGGAAACAGGTGTTAAAGGGATGGAAACAGGTGTTAAAGGGATGGAAACAGGTGTTAAAGTGATGGAAACAGGTGTTAAAGGGGTGGAAACAGGTGTTAAAGGGGTGGAAACAGGTGTTAAAGTGATAGAAACAGGTGTTAAAGGGATGGAAACAGGTGTTAAAGTGATGGAAACAGGTGTTAAAGGGATGGAAACAGGTGTTAAAGGGGTGGAAACAGGTGTTAAAGTGATGGAAACAGGTGTTAAAGGGGTGGAAACAGGTGTTAAAGGGGTGGAAACAGGTGTTAAAGTGATAGAAACAGGTGTTAAAGGGATGGAAACAGGTGTTAAACTGATGGAAACAGGTGTTAAAGGGGTGGAAACAGGTGTTAAAGGGGTGGAAACAGGTGTTAAACTGATGGAAACAGGTGTTAAAGTGATAGAAACAGGTGTTAAAGGGGTGGAAACAGGTGTTAAAGTGATGGAAACAGGTGTTAAAGGGATGGAAACAGGTGTTAAAGGGATGGAAACAGGTGTTAAACTGATGGAAACAGGTGTTAAAGTGATAGAAACAGGTGTTAAAGGGGTGGAAACAGGTGTTAAACTGATGGAAACAGGTGTTAAACTGATGGAAACAGGTGTTAAAGGGATGGAAACAGGTGTTAAAGGGATGGAAACAGGTTTTAAAGGGATGGAAACAGGTTTTAAAGGGATGGAAACAGGTGTTAAAGGGATGGAAACAGGTGTTAAAGGGATGGAAACAGGTTTTAAAGGGATGGAAACAGGTGTTAAAGGGATGGAAACAGGTGTTAAAGGGATGGAAACAGGTTTTAAAGGGATGGAAACAGGTGTTAAAGGGATGGAAACAGGTTTTAAAGGGATGGAAACAGGTGTTAAACTGATGGAAACAGGTTTTAAAGGGATGGAAACAGGTGTTAAAGGGATGGAAACAGGTGTTAAAGGGATGGAAACAGGTGTTAAAGGGATGGAAACAGGTGTTAAACTGATGGAAACAGGTTTTAAAGGGATGGAAACAGGTGTTAAAGGGATGGAAACAGGTGTTAAAGGGGTGGAAACAGGTGTTAAAGGGGTGGAAACAGGTGTTAAAGGGATGGAAACAGGTGTTAAAGGGGTGGAAACAGGTGTTAAAGGGATGGAAACAGGTTTTAAAGGGATGGAAACAGGTGTTAAAGGGATGGAAACAGGTGTTAAAGGGATGGAAACAGGTGTTAAAGGGATGGAAACAGGTTTTAAAGGGATGGAAACAGGTGTTAAAGGGATGGAAACAGGTTTTAAAGGGATGGAAACAGGTGTTAAAGGGGTGGAAACAGGTGTTAAAGGGGTGGAAACAGGTGTTAAAGGGGTGGAAACAGGTGTTAAAGGGATGGAAACAGGTTTTAAAGGGATGGAAACAGGTGTTAAAGGGATGGAAACAGGTGTTAAAGGGATGGAAACAGGTGTTAAAGGGATGGAAACAGGTTTTAAAGGGATGGAAACAGGTGTTAAAGGGATGGAAACAGGTTTTAAAGGGATGGAAACAGGTGTTAAAGGGGTGGAAACAGGTGTTAAAGGGATGGAAACAGGTGTTAAACTGATGGAAACAGGTTGTTAAAGGAATGGAAACAGGGAAAACTAACAAAACTTTGGTCGGCTGTGATGTTTGGAGACAGAACTAAATGAATAAATGATATTTTCTGTGTGTCTTCGTTCTGACTCTGTTCGTCCTGCTCTGTTCGTCCTGCTCTGTTCAGCTGGTGAAAGAAAGTGCCTGAAGCCTCTTCATCGTGTCCTGATCTCACAGAATAACGTGAACCGTGTGAAGAAAAAAAAAAGCAAAGGTTCATTAGTTTGTCTTTTTATACATATATTCACATTTTTACTGATGTAAAGAACAGAATATATATAAATATATATGTATATGTATCAGTTGTATGATGTACATTTTCAGTTCTATTTTTTTATTGTTTCTAAAATGGTGGATGTAAAAGAGACAAAGATGTATAAAGAAGACAAAAAAATCTGGATATTAAATTAAAATACTTGGGTAGTAACATCTAAACTGTGTGTGTGTGTTATTGTGAAGCTTACAGTACAAATAAAGGTTTTATAAATGAAAAACCAATGTTTTTAACCAGTTAGTGTTTATCTTTTGTAGAAAGTGAGCTCAATAGGTACCTTTATTTACTTTTTTGATGGTCCAAAAGGTACTCAATATATCAGAATCAGAATCAGAAAAAAACTTTATTTATCCCCGAAGGGCAATTAGAAGGGCGAAGAGCGGTACATTAAAAGAAGAACAAGAAAATGGAATCACAAAGAAAATAAAAACACAAAATATTTAGCAAATAAAAAACAATATATATATAAAAAAAATAAAGCGTCGATAAAATTAAAATGACAATGTGATTAAAGTGACATTGTAGTTAAAGTGTCAAGGTGATATTGTAATATCAGGACATGAGATATTACACTAGAGCGGGGGTCTTCAACGTTTTTCAGGCCAGGGATCCCCCTACTATTTATATGGCATACAATTGTGTTTTATATTTAACGGGGCCTAGTGCCGTGTATAAACATAGCTACTCTGTTATTGTACATTCAATACTAAGCGATTAAAATAATACACAGGTTAATATATTCATGTTTTTATTTTAAACATGTGCAAGGTACAGGGTGGCTGCGCCACTGCCATTTATAAACAAACATGTTGCATACAACACTGAGCTATTCAAATAATCCACAGATTTTAACTTTAAACATGCATGTAGATGGGACAATGAATCCTCAAACCATCTGTGGATGGCACACGCTTGCACACAATTTGTGAGAAAAAACTGTTTGAAAACAAAAAAAAAAGAAATGTTAAAAATCGTCTAATCAACCAAAGATTTCGCGACCCCCCTGCAGTACCTCCGCGGACCCCCTGTTGAAGACCTCTGCACTAGAGTATTGTACAAGAAGGACTCAGACTTCTTAGAGTTCAAGAGGAGACCAACGCTGGGAACAAAGGTTGCTCTCCTCCTTTGGGTCTTACAGGCCGGACAGCGGAACCTGCCACCACATGGCAGCTGCTCAAATGCCGGAAACAGAGCATGAGTCGGGTCCTTGAGAATTCGACGAGCCAGGCCGCTAGCCTGCTGCTCGTACACAGTGTTCAGATGGCGAACAGAAAGTCCAATAATCTTAGAACACACCTTGACAATGTTGTGCAGGCGGTTCCTATCCTGTACAGCAATGGAGTGATACCAGATGCATACGGAGAAAGCCAAAACAAGGCAGTGAATGTGTAATAGAAAGTAAACAAGATGTTCTGACTGACAGAAAAAGAGTTCAGTTTCCTTAGTAGAGATATCCTCTGCTGACACTTCCTCAGGATCCCTTCTGTGTTGGAAGAGAACCTCAGTTGGCAACCCAGGATGGTTCCCAGATATTTATATTCCTCAACTGTCTCGACCGGAGAACCGTGGATCATAGTGGTGACCATGGGCGTCAGTTTGATTTCAGAGGTGCTGGGGACAGTTACCATAAACCTGAGTAAGGTTTGAAAAGTGCTGGGTACAAGCTAGGCCCATTACTTCCGAATTGAGGTTTCATGATAAATAATAGGCATTGCATTCGATGATGCGTATTGACGCGATATTGTCCCCATATTAAAGTTAAAAGCCATCTGCGCGGTCTTGTTTAGGCCGTCGGAAACATCCTGGGTTGGGACAAACTTAAGAGTAGGCCCTATTCGTATTTCAAAATCCGCATTTTAGTACAAGACACGAGTTCGGTTACTGCACAGCCCTTGACACACCAACAAATCTCAGACAAACCTTGACCAAGCAAGAGCACATCAGGGGACGTAGCCTGGCTACAAACAGCCCTCGCCCTGACAAAGTTTTCAAACATTGCCAGGCTATGAAACGACGGGCAAGACTGAACGAGCAGCAACCCCTCTGTGAAATAAGTTTTCATCCATTGGCTATCTCGCCTGATATGCATCATAAACACTGAGGAATCTTCACCTGCAACACCAGCGACGTCTTTCATCGCTCGTTACCCTGCAACAGACCGCCAGCGCAGTGTGTGGGAGCGGAGCAGATAGCTATTCAGCTATGGGGGCTGATCGCAAGCGCATTCATACAAGGAGAGTGAAAGCAGAGCGGATCAAATAGTCTTTGGTAAGGAGAATACCATGATATAAAATTATACATTTTAGCAAAAGCGGAGTTTGCACTTTCTCTACTTTTTTAAAGTGGTGGGGACAAATCTGCTCGTCAGACAAAGTGCCGGGGACGCGTCCCCACCGTCCCCGGCGGAAATGACGCGCCTGGTCGTGACAGCCGCCGGCAGTTCCCTTTGGCTGCTAGAGAAGGTCACCACCATCTCCTTAGTGTTGCTGACATTCAGCTCCAGGCAGGAAGAGTCACACCACTCTATGAGCTGCTGAAGAGCGGGTCCATGATGGAGGGACAGCAGAACTGTATCGTCAGCAAACTTAACCAAGTGACAGTTGGAGTGCGTTGATCTGCACTCATCGGTGTACAGAATAAAGAGCAGCGGAGATAGCACACAGCCTTGTGGGGAGCCAGTGGAGGTGGTGAGGAGATCAGACAGGTTATTATTAATCCGGACACGCCGGGTTCGGTTGGTCAAAAAGTCCAAGATCCAGAGGATGAGCTGACTGCTCCTGTTGAAGTTCCGGTGGAGTCTCTCTGCTAGAATATGTGTTTGCATGGTGTTAAAGGCTGAGGAAAAATCTGCAAACAGGAACCATCTGCTGTGAGGAGACGCTGCTGACCACCACACCACCGTACAGCCGCACATTCTGAAGTCTTTTGTTAAAACTGCTTTCAGTAGTTTAACTGTTTCAGTGCTGCTTTTGCAGTAAACCGTTTTACCTGCAAACTGAAGCAGAACTCAGGATCGCAGTGAGACTTTTCACCAGCAGGTGGCGCTGAAGTCCTCCCGAGGTCTTCATCAGCAGGTGAAAGTGCAACGGGAATGCGTCTGTTTCAGGAAGCGTGCAGGACAGGACGTGTTTCAGGGAGGAAACCACCAACAAAGCACACAGAAACTCCACTTCCTCCCCGCCTCCGGCCTCATCCCTGCTGACGTCCACACGACACTCAGCTCATCGTGGAATGAAAGGAGGCAAGAAAGAAACTGACAAAGACAGAAAGTAAGAAAGAAAAAGAAAGTTAAACATTCCTTTATGGATTCAGTTCATCTTTGTGGCACTTTTAAGTCCTTTTAAGGACTCATTGATAAAGTCGTGGACAGATGTTGGAGCACCTGATGAACAGTGTGTGTCCGGATTAAAAGAAAAACTACAGAGTTTAAACTTGTGGCGTTCCACAGGGTTCAGTTCTGGGTCCATTTATATTTTCTCTCGTTGTGCTTCTACCTCTTCGCTGATGATGTTCGGCTGTATGTGTCTCCTAAGCCCCACCAGTTGGACAGGCTGTCCACTGGATTAGTGACTGGTTACCAGTTGCTTTGTTTTAAACACCAACAAGACAAAGGCCATGATTACAGCACCAGCCTTACTTTATGAAACTGTCTGGGTACCAATCACCCACCAAAACCTCACGCTTTACGCAAAATATGTTTTATATAAACTCGGGCTGGGCAACGATTAAAATGTTTAATCTAATTAATCTCATGATTTCCCTGATTAATCACGATTAATCTCATTTGTACGCAGAATCCAAAAATGAATCCAAAAGTAGCGTATAGCCTTTAGCATTTAGCTTTATTTTAAATGTGCTGCCATATGAATGAAAGTGCCATAACATTTGTTGTGCAAACACACTTTTAACATCAGCATCTTTCTGTAGTTTTTATGTAGAAGCCTCGCTCCACTGTCTGTTTCCTTGAATGACTTGCTGCTATCAGTTGTGTGTTTTGCCTTTAAGTGATATTTTAGACTGGAACTACTACGCTGAGAAGACAATTCAACTTGGCAGTGTTTACAGATGACTTTGGTTCTGTCGACTCCGCCGTCTGGAAGAACTTTAAAATGAAAATGGCCGAGTAAAAGTTCCGTACCCTTCTCCATGTTTGGTGGATCCGCCGATTACTTTCTTTTCCTGTTCCACAGCAGACAGCAGCAGACTTTTACAGAATAAAAGCCTGTGAGCAACAGAGTTTTACAAAATAAAAGCCTGTGAGCAACAGACTTTTACAATAATAAAATAAATAGTAAAACAGGGGTGGTCCGTGGCGTAGTGGGCTGAGCAGGCGCCCCATGTACAGAGGCTATAGTCCTCGCTGCAGCTGGTTTGAGTCCCGTATCGGACGGCCCTGTGCTGCATGTTGTTCCCCCTCTTTCTGCTCCCTGCTTCCTGTCTCTCTAAACTTTCCATTAAAGGCACAAAAGCCCCCCAAAAAGATTATTATTAAATAAATAAATAAATAAATAAAACCTGCGTTAATGCGGGATAAAATATTTATCAACGATAAATAATTAACGATAACTAACTCGCCCAGCCCTAGAAAAAAATAAACCAAACCAACACAGTTTGAACTCTGTCTCATCAGCTTCATTTAACCTGAAATAAACTTTAACATTTCAGACCCTGCAAAACATCTCAAAAATCTTGTTTTTTCTTGTCCTTCTCAAACTTCTCCAGTAAACCGGGACAAATTCAAAACATTTCTGTGGTACTTTTTATTTTTGTAAGTTTATCCATAACTTTATAACTTTCTGACCTGGGCCTCTTCAACTCTAGACTAAAAACCTGCTTATTTAGGATGGCTTTTTATACCCAGTAGTATGATGACACTTTTATCTTATTTTATCTTATTCAATTTTGTTGTATTTTATTGCTTTCACTGTTCTTTTATTTGTTTTTACTTATTCTTCTTTTTATTTATTACCTGCTGTAAAGCACTTTGGTACGCCGTAATGATTGTCTGTTAAGGGCTGTATAAATAAAATACATTTAAATTTACATTTACATCCAATTTATTCTTTTTCATGCATTTTATCTAATCAGATAACATAAGACCAACTCTAAATATTTCATTGTAATCAGAAAAGAAACAGGAATAAAAACGCAGAATAGTAGGATATGTAAACTTCTTTAGGTATTCATGTATATTTTGGTGTAAATATCTATGTAATCCTGTTAGATTTCGTGTGTAGTACTTTTAAAATTAATACTTTAATACTTTAACTTTGAAAAAAAAACATTTTTTTAAATACTTTTAATCCTTTAATACTTTTACTGTTTTTTTAAAAACTTTTTAAATACTTTTTAATACTTTAATACTTTTACTGTTTTTTTTAAACTTTTTTAATACTTTTTAATACTTGAATACGTTTACTGTTTTTAAAAAAAACTTTTTTAATACTTTGTAATATATTTTAATACTTCTTCCTTTCAACGCGGCTCCTTTAAATAAACGTTTGTTGTGCTCAGCCTGAGAAAACGCCCATTGCCGTAAGACTACAGTACCCATGATTCCTCTTGCATGGTATTTCTGGGTAGGTTGTAGTCAGACAGCCATATTTGATTCGATTACACTGTTCTGGCTGCGACAACCAGTTTAGCCCGTTTTTTGGACGGAAAAAACGGCGTATTTTCGTGACTACGAGGCCAGTTAAAAGATTATCGGCGACGATTTCCAGCTGCATTCAGAGTGACAACAGATTTCACCCAGTAGTCAACGATGAATCCTGAATAGTAAGTGCCAGTTTTATGATGTGGATTATATTATGACAGGTCCGGTTGAGCCGGGGAGGCAAAGCTAAGCTAAGCTAAGCTAACGGAAGCTAGCCGAGCGGACCGGGTAGGCTGGGTCCAAAATGAACGTCAGCTGCTTTGTCCTCGGTGCTCCGTTCTGCTGACAGCTGTTCTGTTCGGCACCAAAGTCACTTCTGTCAACATTTTACCATCAATAAAACACGGCGGTAACCGACAAATCATCCGGGATTTGTCAACGATGTTTTGTTAGCAACACTTTTAGCTAATTGGAACTAGCAGCTAGCATGCTAACCGTTCCCGCAAACAGGAAGTAGGTTTGGTAATAAGTGTTACTTCACTGCGTGACTGCGAACAACGAACAGCAGCCGTGGGACCATTTTAATCCAGAAAACTCTGCTGTTTGTTAACGTCGCAAGTGTAAAAAAAAATGTCTCGTCATCAACGTCAACATGAGTTCCGTTTGATCAGGGCAGAGAAAAACACCGAGTGGATTCATTTAAATATGTCCAACCCGACCTGAAGACTTCCAGCACGACACGGTACCGAAGATGGATCCCAACAGAACCAGGGGGAAAGCCACAGAATAGATTTATATTGATGTAATGCGCTGAGCTGTCTGAAATGGTCTTTTAAGGTCCAAAACAAACCAGCTGGTGATTAATGCTGTTCTAAAATAAAGCAAAAGCAGGTTTTTATTCAACCCGATTCTGTCCAGAACCTCAGTTGTGTTGTATCTGTAGTGGCTATTCGTCCTCTTGTGTCGATAATCAAAACCAAAAAGATGTCAAAACCATAATAAACTAAATGAAATCAAACGGCCACTGAGACACGAAGGAGTGAATTTACGCAGGTAATTGAGTCCATTGTCCAGGCAAAAAATTAAGTTTCTTTCGGTTTAGTTCTCCAACCACAAGCAAACAAACAAAGAACAATGGCCCTTTGCCGCCTCTCTTGCCCTGTTAAAAACCTATTCCCCCCCCCCAGGTGCCTGCTCATCTAAATAAACTCTCCCAGTGCGCCTCAGCTAACCTGTGCTTTCAAAATAAAAGCATACCGTATTTTCCGCACTATAAGGCGCACTTAAAAGCCTATAATTTTCTCAAAAAACAAAAGTGCGCCTTATAACCCGGGGCGCTTTATATATGGATTTATTCTTGTTAGCTTACGGACCCCGAAGCGATTTTGTGTGGTACACGGCGCTCTGTCAAAATGTTTTAGTAAGAGTTTGGTAAACTACAAAGCCGCACCGCAGCATTACGGCTACAGTAGTTATGAGCGCAGCGGAGTAATATATATTGTGATTCACCATAATAATAACAAAATTGAACAGTGGGTTATTGAACAGAGAGCAGCGGGTAGAAGCGTCTCTACAGTCTCTATTCGACTGAAGGCAACAGCGTTAGCACGGGACATGAATATCAGTGTCAACAGGGCGTTCAAAGTTAAACTGCGAGCTGCGTGGGAGCAGCTGTGACCGAAGGCGAACACACACTCACCAAGGGAGGGAGACAGCGCCGGGCGACTTACGCTACTATCTGCCAATGGATCGTGGATGCCTGGGCTAAGGTATCAGTCTCAACTGGTCCGAGCTTTCACGAAGGCCGGTGTTCAGTCGATTTGTGCTACTTGTCGAGAATTGCTGCTTTGTGGTTTTGCGCATTCGCCGAGCTGATTTTATAAGTTTCGTTTTCGAATCATCACTGAACTGCCAGGTAACAGCAACGGCACTGTTTTGTTTCGCTTAATGCGCCTTATAGGCCGTTCATTCATTGACCATTCATTGACAGTGCGCTTTATAATCCAGTGCGCTCTATAGTGCGGAAAATACGGTAATTAAATACCCAAATTAACTCAAACAATACTAAATATCATAAACAACCAAAAAAGGTGTATTCCCCAAACTAAACCCCCAAAAGATAACTAGCCAAAGTGAGCCAAATATACAAAATAACAAATAGCTCCTACAGTATCTGTTCACACGGGTCCAACAGAGATGTGAAGCAGCTGGAAGAAGTCGGTGAAAACGGTGAGGTGGTGTCAGAAAGCTGCATCTTTCGTTCTGTCCTGACCTGAATTTAAGGTTTTCTGCTGACACGATTCACCTTATAGATCAGAAACGGTTTAAGATCAGGCCAGGAAGAAGGTTCATTAAAGCAAAAAAACTGCTATAAGAGAACGGTTGGTTCTGCCAGAGGACCAGTCCGTCTCACTTTATGGTCACGTGACCTTCCAGTGACGTCGCCAAAAAGAACGTAAGATGGAGACGTAGAGAAATAAAGTTCTGAGACGGCACAGAGTTCCACCTCAGAGGTAAAGATAGAGGGATACACTTCAAAGTAAAATAAAGGTAGAAGAAGAAGAACCAGATTGATTATTGATCAGTTGTTTTTGTGCTAAATGTAAAATGATTTCAGCATTTTCTCAGCACGTGGAAACGTTTCCTCCACCTTCTCTGATCGGTTGAGTTCGTACTTCCTGTTATGTGACCGTTGCCCCGGTAGCAGCTCAGTGGGCGGCGGCCTCCTTGGTAAACAGCTGATTGGCTTCATCAGACTGGTTTTCTCCTGATTAAACCCAGATTCTGTCCTCACAGTGACTACTTATTCAAACTGCTCCTGATCGGCGACTCTGGCGTTGGAAAGTCCTGCCTCCTCCTGCGGTTTGCGGTAAGTCGCCCGTCGGGCTTCACGTGTCGCCGCCGGTGACGCTGCAGGCTGATAACTCGCCCGTCTTTCCCCTCAGGATGACACGTACACAGAGAGCTACATCAGCACCATCGGCGTGGACTTCAAGATCAGGACCATCGAGCTGGACGGGAAGACCATAAAGCTGCAGATCGTAAGAGAACCGGGCCGATGGGCCGCCGTCGCTGTGGGCGGAGCTTATTGTTTGTGATGTTTTTGGTCCGACGGGCTCTGCTTTACCTCCTCAGTGGGACACGGCCGGGCAGGAGCGGTTCCGAACCATCACGTCCAGTTACTACAGAGGGGCCCACGGCATCATCGTGGTTTATGATGTCACGGATCAGGTGAGCCAGAGTCCGACGGCGAGCTCCGTGTGAGCCCCAAAAAGGAAGGAAACTGTGAGAACTGGTGCTCAGCAGCAGGAAATAACATTATTTTTCATGTAAAAACACATTTAACTTCAAGTTTATATGATTTAATACTGACATGATGCACTGAGCAGCTCAACCGGGGACCTGGGGGTCGGGGGCCGGTTAAAAACACCTAGGAACACCTCGGAACACCTCGGAACGCCTAGGAACACCTAGGAACACCTCGGAACACCTCGGAACGCCTAGGAACACCTAGGAACACCTCGGAACACCTCGGAACACCTCGGAACACCTTTAGAACACCTTTAGAACACCTTCAGCACACCTTCAGCACACCTTCAGAACACCTTCAGCACACCTTCAGCACACCTTCAGAACACCTAGGAACACCTAGGAACACCTCGGAACACCTCGGAACGCCTAGGAACACCTAGGAACACCTCGGAACACCTCGGAACACCTAGGAACACCTTCAGCACACCTTCAGAACACCTAGGAACACCTAGGAACACCTCGGAACACCTCGGAACACCTAGGAACACCTTCAGAACACCTTTAGAACACCTTTAGAACACCTTCAGCACACCTTCAGCACACCTTCAGCACACCTTCAGCACACCTTCAGCACACCTTCAGAACACCTAGGAACACCTTTGAACACCTTTAGAACACCTTCAGAACACCTTCAGAACACCTCAGAACACCTTCAGAACACCTTTGAACACCTTTAGAACACCTTCTGAACACCTTCGGCACACCTCAGAACACCTCAGAACACCTCAGAACACCTTTTAGAACACCTTTAGAACACCTCAGAACACCTTCAGAACACCTCAGAACACCTTTAGAACACCTCAGAACACCTCAGAACACCTCAGAACACCTTTAGAACACCTCAGAACACCTCAGAACACCTTTAGAACACCTCAGAACACATTTAGAACACCTCAGAACACCCTCTGAAACACTTCAGCACACCAGCTTCCTGCTCCGAGCCTCTTGCTGCCTCCTCCTCATCATCATGTGTTAAAGGTTAAAGAGGTTAAAGGTTAAATGCGTGCGTCTCGTCCTCAGGAATCCTTCAACAACGTCAAACAGTGGCTCCAGGAGATCGACCGTTACGCCAGCGAGAACGTCAACAAGCTGCTGGTCGGCAACAAGTGTGACCTCACAACGAAGAAGGTCGTGGACTACACCACCGCCAAGGTGAGTGGGGGGCACGGCGCCGGCGCCATCAGCCCGCCTCTGAGCAGACGATTTACCTCCAGAATAAACCTCTGAATCAGCCTCCTGGTTCCAGAATGAACGAGTGGAATTAATTAAACATATTTCTGTCTAATTAATGACATCATTCAGTCTGAAGCTGAGGTCACGTTTAGCCTCAAACGCCATTTTTACTGGAGATTTGAGTCTGAACTGTGTTTCTAACAAACACATTCTGCTCTTTTTAATCCTTTTACATAGTTTTCTGAGATGGTTGACATAGACTTTGGTCTAAATATCTGGTTTCAGTCTGTTTGAACTCCTCTTAGTTAACTGTCTGTTTTCAGGGTGGAGACTCAGTAAACTCAGCTCCACCCTTGGGTGGAGGTCGTGGCAGTAAACGCAGCATAATGAAGCTGTTCCTGTAGTTAGACCAGAAACCCTCCAGCTCTACACACAGATACAGATAGTTCCTCTGTTGGTCCCAGAGGGAAACAGGTTAGCATGTAGCTGTAAGCTAGCAGCAGATGCTAGCAAACAATGGTTTCTCATCAACAGTGATGGACCAAGCCGGAGATGTACGCAGCTTAACTCGTAGTAATGCATGTGTACCGTTAATTACTGCGTTTAAACACTTTGGATACATTAACCTCATTAAACAGTTGTACTGGGAGACCTCCATCTTTATCAGAAACATGCCGATAATGTGACGTTAGCACACCGAGAGTGAGGAGAGGACCGGTGTTGTGTTGGAAACACACCTTATCCACACAGCTGCAGGTTGATGAGTTACAGAACGGAACCGTTCAGCTAGAAAGCTTCAGCTAACAAAGTAATGTGGGAACAATAATGTTCATCTTTCAGAAAGGAACAGCAACAACTCCTTAGAAGCTGGTGTACGTCACCTTCATTAGCTAAGCTGTTAGCGTTAGCTGCTGCTAAAGGAACAGCAACAACTCCTTAGAAGCTGGTGTACGTCACCTTCATTAACTAAGCTGTTAGCATTAGCTGCTGCTAAAGGAACAGCAACAACTCCTTAGAAGCTGGTGTACGTCATCTTCATTAGCTAAGCTGTTAGCGTTAGCTGCTGCTGAAGGAACAGCAATAACTCCTCAGAAGCTGGTGTACGTCACCTTCATTAGCTAAGCTGTTAGCGTTAGCTGCTGCTAAAGGAACAGCAATAACTCCTTAGAAGCTGGTGTACGTCATCTTCATTAGCTAAGCTGTTAGCGTTAGCTGCTGCTAAAGGAACAGCAATAACTCCTTAGAAGCTGGTGTACGTCATCTTCATTAACTAAGCTGTTAGCGTTAGCTGCTGCTAAAGGAACAGCAATAACTCCTCAGAAGCTGGTGTACGTCACCTTCATTAACTAAGCTGTTAGCGTTAGCTGCTGCTAAAGGAACAGCAATAACTCCTTAGAAGCTGGTGTACGTCACCTTCATTAGCTTAGCTGCTAGCATTAGCTGCTGCTAAAGGAGAAAATAACTCCTTAGAAGCTGGTGTACGTCATCTTCATTAGCTAAGCTGTTAGCATTAGCTGCTGCTAAAGGAGAAAATAACTCCTTAGAAGCTGGTGTACGTCACCTTCATTAGCTTAGCTGTTAGCGTTAGCTGTTACCCTTTCCATTTCCACCAGAAGCTGGCTTCTTCCGTCCAGCAGGGGGGATGTGAGTGGGCGGGGCTTAGCTGAGTGGGTGGGCTAATCAGAACGGCTCGTTAGATGAGGAACTTTCAGACAAAGGGGAGCTGAATAAATCCCAGGGTCGTGTTTTTTCCCCACCAGGAGTTTGCCGATAACCTCGGGATCCCGTTCCTGGAGACCAGCGCCAAGAGTGCCACCAACGTGGAGCAGGCCTTCATGACCATGGCGGCCGAGATCAAGAAGAGGATGGGCCCCGGGGCCACGGCCGGCGCCTCGGAGAAGTCCAACGTGAAGATCCAGAGCAAGCCGGTCAACACCTCGTCTGGGGGCTGCTGCTGAGAGCCGACCCGGCGCCGCCGGCCCCCCAGGAAGGAGGGAGGAAGACTGAGCAGGCCGCTGTGCAGCTCCAACACCCCCCCCCACCCACCCCACCACCATTTATCAGTCAGTAGGATGGTAAGCCCCGCCCCCCCACCAGGCCTTTGATTGACACTGATAAAACACACGTAAACGTTTTTAACAGAAACCGGCGGCGGCGTCTGATTGGTCCGCGCTGCTCTTCACCCCCTAAAGCCGCCGTGCAGAGCAGCGCGACACCCCCCCGCCACGCACACGCCCAAACCAGCAGCGTGCACGTGCAGCCCATCGCACGCCCCCGCCGCCCCCCCTAACATCCACGTGCCTTCGTGGCAGGACGCCCCCCCCACGCCGCTGTACATTCCCGTTGGTGTAAACGCGGCTGCGTGCGCCCTGCTGGTTTGGTAAGCCCCGCCCCCCCCCCTCTCAGAATGACTATAAACTGTATATATTTATACATAAATGTAAGAAGTGATTTCCAGGTTGTGCAGAGCAGCAGGAGGAGTTAGGAGCTCGGCACGCGACATTTTGTGGCACAACTATTAAACCGATGAAGGAGATCTTTGGTAAGAGCTCGTCCCCGTGTGGTTTGTACCTCGCTCTTCTTCTTCTCTGATTATCAGAGTTCACGTCCACATCTGAACCTCCCACATGACACCGAACCAGGTTTGTGCTCCACAAAGGGGGGAGGGGGGGGGCGGACGTGACTAAGCTCCGCCCCCTGACCGAGCAGCTCTGTCAGGATCATCGCCGCCGCCATCCTGCAGCCGCCAACAGAGACTGATTCTTCTGAAGCTTTTAAACCAACATGAATGATTTTTATTGATTAAAATCTCTGAACTCTGACAGTGTTTTTATTTTATTTGTTTATGACATCAGTCCCAAAAACATCTGCAGATAAAGAACATTTAAAGCACAAAACAGGAAGTAAAAACTAAAGTTTAAATTCCTTTAATTAGAACAAAGTTACAGAAATCAGTTTTTCTGCTTTGATATGAAACTGAATTAATTTAAACTTTACTTTGACACTTTTTATTAAAGCTGCAGTCGGCAGGTTTTCAAAATTGCGAGTCTAAAGTCGGAAAATTCGAACTGATACAACTTTCAGGTCCCTCCCCCAACCTCTAACAAGCTCCGAATCGCCCCCCAAACCCCTCCCCCTCTGTGGACGAGGTCGTGCACGTGAGTTCACACCAGTGTGAGCGCACACAAGCTGGGGCAGACTCACGCTCAGCAGCGTGTGCACAAGCTGTGATTGACAGGTAGGATTCCTCCACCCTAACGTGATTGGTTAAAAACAGCCGGGAGCGCTCGGTTTTTGTAAGCATGATTACAGGCTTCAGAGGGAGCTACAGATTTCGTTATTTTTCCTAAACAGCCTATTTAATATTCTACTTCCAGAATCCCATGACAGTTCAAGCTAATATGACTAAAAAAAAGTTGCCGACCGCAGCTTTAATTAACCTGAAGCAGAAAGGTGGAAACAAACGAGGAGGAAATTAATCCATCCGAGTGAGAAAGTTAAAGAACAAGTTTAAATAAAAGCAGAACACATTCTGTGTGATTATTTATCACCATATAAACTTCCTTATTTAGCTGATTGGATATAAGTGTTCGTCTCGGATCATTTCAGTCCTCCACAGATGTTCCAGGTCAAAGGGCAGAGGAAGAAAACAGCTGTTGGTCGAACTGAGGAAATCTGAAGGTAACAAAAACAGAACCAGGAGGAAACCTCCATCAGAACCAAGAACCATCTGCCTGGCCCAGCTGGGGGCTGAGAGGACAGGAAAGAGGGGACAACAAGCAGCGTAACACCAGCCCAGAGACACCTGCTGAGAGAGAGAAACACACGTTAATGACAACAATGATGTCACATGTACATGGAGAGGTGCATCATGGGAGCTCCCCCAGCAGGCTGGGCCTGTAGCAGCAGAACTATGGGATGTTCCAGGGTCACCTGAGCCATCCCTAACTATAAGCTTTATCAGAAAGGAAAGTCTTAAGCCTGGTCTTAAAGGTAGAGAGGGGCCTGATAACTGAAGGCTCTGGGTGCAGTTTAAAAACGAGTGGAATTTAAAGAGAGAAAACAATAAAATAGAAAGAAAGTCAATGACCAAAGAAGAACAAAGGACAACATTACATGTTTGATCAGTGAGTGAACACTAATGGTTCTGTTACCGATGGGAACGGGGGTGGGCGGAGTCAGGTGGTTCTGTTACCGATGGGAACGGGGGTGGGCGGAGTCAGGTGGTTCTGTTACCGATGGGAACGGGGGTGGGCGGAGTCAGGTGGTTCTGTTACCGATGGGAACGGGGGTGGGCGGGGTCAGGTGGTTCTGTTACTGATGGGAACGGGGGTGGGCGGGGTCAGGTGGTTCTGTTACTGATGGGAACGGGGGTGGGCGGGGTCAGGTGGTTCTGTTACTGATGGGAACGGGGGTGGGCGGGGTCAGGTGGTTCTGTTACCGATGGGAACGGGGATGGGCGAAGTCAGGTGGTTCTGTTACCGATGGGAACGGGGATGGGCGGAGTCAGGTGGTTCTTTTACCGATGGGAACGGGGATGGGCGGAGTCAGGTGGTTCTGTTACCGATGGGAACGGGGATGGGCGGAGTCAGGTGGTTCTTTTACCGATGGGAACGGGGATGGGCGGAGTCAGGTGGTTCTTTTACCGATGGGAACGGGGATGGGCGGAGTCAGGTGGTTCTGTTACCGATGGGAACGGGGATGGGCGGGGTCAGGTGGTTCTGTTACCGATGGGAACGGGGATGGGCGGAGTCAGGTGGTTCTTTTACCGATGGGAACGGGGATGGGCGGAGTCAGGTGGTTCTTTTACCGATGGGAACGGGGATGGGCGGAGTCAGGTGGTTCTGTTACCGATGGGAACGGGGGTGCTACTGCTACTGCTACTAATACTACCACTACAACTACTACTACCACTATCACTGCTACCTCTACCACTTCCACTGTTACTACTACTACCACTGCTACCTCTACCACTTCTACTACTACCACTTCCACTACTGCTACTACTAATACTACCACTACTACAACTACTACCACCACCACTACTACTGTTACTGCTACCTCTACTACTACTACCACTACAGCTACTACTACCACTATCACTACTACTGCTACCTCTACCACTTCCACCTCTACCACTACTACCACCACAACTACTGCTACTACTACCACTACAACTACTGCTACCTCTTCCACTACTACTACCACTACTGCTACTACTACCACCACCACTACCACCACTGCTACTGCTATTACTACCACTGCTACCTCTACCACTTCTACTACTACCACTATCACTACCACTGCTACCTCTACCACTTCCACTGCTACTACTACTACTACCTCTACCACTTCCACTGCTACTACTACTACTTCTACCACTTCTACTACTACCACTTCCACTACTACCACCACTACCACTGCTACTACCACTACCACCACAACTATTGCTACTACTACCACTACTGCTACCACAACTATTGCTACTACTACCACTACAATTACTGCTACCACTATCACTACTACTACCACTACCACTACTGCTACCTCTACCACTACTACAACTACTACTGCTACCTCTACCACTTCCACTACTGCAACTAGTACCACTACAACTGCTACTACCACCACTAGTACCACTACCACTAATACTACCACTACAACTACTACCACCACCACTAACACTACTACCTCTACCACAACTACTGCTACCTCTACCAATTCCACTACTACCACCACCACCACCACTACTACTACTGCTACTCCTACTCTTCTTCTTCTTCCATCCTTTGTTCCTGCTGCTGTCAGCTGACCTGAACATGAAGTTGCTTTGTTTTGTTTGGAATCAGGTTTTAATCAGAGACATTATTGATCTGATGGTTTTATATCCTTTTATTTACTGATGGAACCTTTTTATAATGTTTGGAACAGATCACCCTGCAGGTAAAGTCCCCTTTAGAGCCAGGATCAGAACCAGGTAACTCAGCTCCTGAATCAGAAGTATTTTCACATTAATTGTCCTATCTGCAGTTAATAGATTAACAGAAACTGGAGTTCTTTACAGCTTTCTCCTGCGCAGGTTAAATCAGATCCGCTTCATCTCTAATCAATAGAACTCGTGTTTGGTACACAGACTGGGCTGATCAATAACTTTGAAAGGCTGTCATCAGTCTGATTAAACCAGAGACTAAGTTTTTCTGTCTCTTCTGGTCAGTTTAAACCGTTTTACCTGCTTTGATCAGACAGAAACTAAAGAACATCCCAGATACTGGATGTTGAGACGAGGAAACAAACCGGTTTGTGTTTCTGAAGCACTTTGAATCTGCAGCTCGGTGTCGCCTCCTGCTGGACAAACAGCAGGATTCAGCTCAGCTTTTATTGGGTTTAAGGCAGCAGAACCGGTTCCAGCTGAGATGGGTCCAACGGGACAAAAAGTTCAGAACTCAGAGTCGACTTTCTCTTAAATTATTTTAATTTCTTGTGTACACTAAAAGTAAAATTTACACACTTATAGTCTCATAAGAACCTGGGCATGCACGATGACCTTCCCACAGGCTCTTCAAGTGATCCGCTTTTTTCCACAGGAACTCTGGTTTAGTCCACAGGAACTCTGGTTTAGTCCTCAGGAACTCTGGTTTAGTCCTCAGGAACTCTCCCGTACGTACGGTTTAGTCCTCAGGAACTCTCCCGTACGTACGGTTTAGTCCACAGGAACTCTGGTTTAGTCCTCAGGAACTCTGGTTTAGTCCTCAGGAACTCTGGTTTAGTCCTCAGGAACTCTCCCGTACGTACGGTTTAGTCCACAGGAACTCTGGTTTAGTCCACAGGAACTCTGGTTTAGTCCTCAGGAACTCTCCCGTACGTATGGTTTAGTCCACAGGAACTCTGGTTTAGTCCTCAGGAACTCTGGTTTAGTCCTCAGGAACTCTCCCGTACGTATGGTTTAGTCCACAGGAACTCTGGTTTAGTCCACAGGAACTCTGGTTTAGTCCTCAGGAACTCTGGTTTAGTCCTCAGGAACTCTGGTTTAGTCCTCAGGAACTCTGGTTTCTCAGTCCTCAGTTTAACTGTACACAGTCTAAAGCCACAGTGAACTATGATTACATCCATTTCATCTTTACAATGTGCAAAATCCTCCTGGGAGACGGGCGACAGTAGTATGAGCGGGACGAACAAACGAAGAACAAAAAGCAAACCGGACACACACGTTGGTCCCTAAATTCCCTTCAGATGAGTCAGTGGTTTCACAGACGGAACAAAAACAGGAAGGAAGGCAAACGGGTCAAAATAAAAGGAGACTGGACGACTGCAGCTTCGGTTTGGTCTGTTAAAAGCTGCTTTGGGATTAAAATCTACAGACGGCAGGTAAAAACTAAGGCCTCCGAACACAACGAGGGACGAACATTCAGCTGGATTTTGCAGGCAGTGTGGTTTCAAGTCCATAAATATATTTATAAACTTTTTATATATGATTAGAAACGTTAATTAATTCATACTCGTCTTAATATTTTCAGTGTTTCCTTCAAATCAGCCTCAGGAATCATCCAGTTAAAACTCAACATTGAATCCCTGATTATGTACACGAGCCCTCCACACACACACACCTCTATAAATTAATCATGTGACCCGTCACGCGGCCCCGCCCACAACCATAAATGCTTCACTTAGTTTTCAACATGATAAAACAAGAATAAAAAAAAAAGCAACGTTTTAAAAATCAAATGTCTGAAAAGAACGAGGAGGTAAAGGAAAAGGGGGCGGGGCTTCAGCCGGGGGCGGGACTTCAACCGGAGGCGGGGCTTCAGTCGGGGGGCGGGACTTCAGTCGGGCGTGGCCTGCGAGCTGAGCGGCGTCAGCGTGGCGGGAAACATAAGCACCTTGGCCTGCATGAAGGAGAGGTCGGGCAGCGCCGCCATCACCTTGGCCGCCTCCTCGCTCAGGTTCTCGTCTTTCTTCGGCTTCCTGTCGACACGAGAAGAAACACCGAGATCAGAACCAACGAGCTCAGAACCGCTCGCCGAAGCACCGCCGGGTCGGCGCACTCACCTGGTGGACGTGCTGGTCTTCTCCATGGTGGACATCAAGCGGGCGAAGGCGTCGGCCACCCGGCCGCCTGAGGCAGCAGAGTCCAGTTTTACGGTGGTCAGCTCGAACAGCTCGGGGTCCACACCTGAAACAGCAAAACGCACAGAACCGGGTCAGAAGTCCCCTCCGGTGGGTCCAGGACGCAGGAAAGTTGCTGATCAGGACGTTCCACCACGTGCATGATGGGAAATATCCTCCAAACAGTGACCCAGGCTGTGTTCCAAACCGCATACTTCTCCTACTACTCCTACTAACTTTCTGAGTTAGTAATGTTGGGTATGCATCATGAGGTTACTGCTCATACTCAAACTACCCAAGATGCAACGTAACGTGACGTCGCCGATCGTCATTTCCTGTCAAAACGGCAGTTTCAAGCTAGCTACAACGAGGGTAGGTTCACTTCCGGTTTTCAAAACAAAAGCACCAATTGTATGGTAATGGCTTTCCCTATGATAAAAGGCAACGGGTATTTTATTTTGTGAAAATGTAGTAGTATGTAGTATGCAGTATGCAATATGTAGTATGTAGCATGTAGTATGTAGTATGTAGTATGCAGTATGCAATATGTAGTATGTAGCATGTAGTATGTAGTATGCAGTATGCAATATGTAGTATGTAGCATGTAGCATGTAGTATGTAGTATGTAGTATGTAGCATGTAGTATGTAGCATGTAGCATGTAGTATGTAGCATGTAGCATGTAGTATGTAGCATGTAGTATGTAGCATGTAGTATGTAGCATGTAGTATGTAGCATGTAGTATGTAGTATGTAGTATGTAGCATGTAGTATGTAATATGTAGCATGTAGTATGTAGTATGTAGTATGTAGCATGTAGTATGTAGCATGTAGTATGTAGCATGTAGTATGTAGCATGTAGTATGTAGCATGTAGTATGTAGTATGTAGTATGTAGCATGTAGTATGTAGCATGTAGTATGTAGCATGTAGTATGTAGTATGTAGTATGTAGTATGTAATATGTAGCATGTAGCATGTAGCATGTAGCATGTAGTATGTAGCATGTAGTTTGTAGTAGGCGGTTTCGAACACAGCCACCGTGAGATGGAGTCTTTGCAGAATCTGTACCAGGCATCTTTTTTGGTGTCAAACTGGAAAATTGTCCCAATAAAAGAAAGATTTTGGATCTTTTTCACGTGTTTCTGACTTTGCTTCAGCTGAAGTTAACTAGTGGTTAGTTATGGTGTTAACCTGTACCTGCTCCACCTGGTTGATCAGGGAGCACAAACCACTGCTGTCAGTCTGACCAAAATCATACGACATCCAGCTTCCTCAATTGGACCCAGATGGTACCAGCTGGGTTTGAATGAAACTCCCAACTGGACCCAACTGGACCCAACTGGACCCAACTGGACCCAACTGGACCCGGCTGGACCCGGCTGGGTTTGAATGAAACTCTCAACTGGACCCAACTGGGTTTGAATGAAACTCTCAACTGGACCCAACTGGACCCGGCTGGGTTTGAATGAAACTCTCAACTGGACCCAACTGGACCCGGCTGGGTTTGAATGAAACTCTCAACTGGACCCAACTGGACCCGGCTGGGTTTGAATGAAACTCTCAACTGGACCCAACTGGACCCGGCTGGATCCAACTGGACCCCCCTAACTCCGGTTAATGTCCCGCAGAAGTGAAATCAGGAGCATCTCCAGGGCGTTTCAGGGTTTCAGAGGCTGAGAGCAGCTGCTGACCTGGGATGGAGGGGGAGCTGGTGCAGCCCGAGTCCTCCACAGGACCAAAGAAGTCCAGGTTCAACAGAGACGAGCCTCCGCTAGCTGTTAGCCGGGCGGCCGAGGTTAGCACCCACAGACAGAGAGAGAGAGAGAGCAGAGTCAGCTGTTCTGAACATGATGGGGGGGGGGGGGGGGGTCCAGTGTTCTGATCTTACAGAACCTGGAGACCACCAGCTGCTCTGAGAACATGGAGGTCTCCAGCTTCTCTGAGGAGGAAGGAAGGTGCTGCTGTTCAGTCAGAACATGGAAACGGGTTTCACGGGTTTGTGTCATTTCATCATCAACACACTGAGCCTTTCACCTCATTAATTTAACCTTTGAGTAAAACATCAGCCTGGTTCAGGAGACCCCTGGTTCTGGAGCCCCTGATTCTGGAGCCTTTTAAACCTCCACTTCTCATCAGAACCTTTCTCGACTTTATTTCAGTATTCTGGTCAGTATTGGTCAGATCAAAGCTACGATTGGTCGGATCAAAGCTACGATTGGTCGGATCAGAGCTACGATTGGTCGGATCAGAGATCAGAGCTACGATTGGTCGGATCAGAGCTACGATTGGTCGGATCAGAGCTACGATTGGTCAGATCAGAGCTACGATTGGTCAGATCAGAGCTACGATTGGTCAGATCAGAGCTACGATTGGTCAGATCAGAGCTACGATTGGTCAGATCAGAGCTACGATTGGTCAGATCAGAGCTACGATTGGTCGGATCAGAGCTACGATTGGTCGGATCAAAGCTACGATTGGTCGGATCAAAGCTACGATTGGTCGGATCAAAGCTACGATTGGTCGGATCAAAGCTACGATTGGTCGGATCAGAGCTACGATTGGTCGGATCAGAGATCAGAGCTACGATTGGTCGGATCAGAGCTACGATTGGTCAGATCAGTGCTACGATTGGTCAGATCAGTGCTACGATTGGTCAGATCAGAGCTACGATTGGTCAGATCAGAGCTACGAGTGGTCGGATCAGAGCTACGATTGGTCGGATCAGAGCTACGATTGGTCGGATCAGAGCTACGATTGGTCGGATCAGAGCTACGATTGGTCGGATCAGAGATCAGAGCTACGATTGGTCAGATCAGAGCTACGATTGGTCAGATCAGCGCTACGATTGGTCGGATCAGAGCTACGATTGGTCGGATCAGAGCTACGATTGGTCGGATCAGCGCTACGATTGGTCGGATCAGAGCTACGATTGGTCAGATCAGAGCTACGATTGGTCAGATCAGCGCTACGATTGGTCGGATCAGAGCTACGATTGGTCGGATCAGAGCTACGATTGGTCGGATCAGAGATCAGAGCTACGATTGGTCAGATCAGAGCTACGATTGGTCGGATCAGAGCTACGATTGGTCAGATCAGAGCTACGATTGGTCAGATCAGGGCTACGATTGGTCGGATCAGAGATCAGAGCTACGATTGGTCAGATCAGAGCTACGATTGGTCAGATCAGCGCTACGATTGGTCAGATCAGAGCTACGATTGGTCGGATCAGAGCTACGATTGGTCGGATCAGAGCTACGATTGGTCAGATCAGCGCTACGATTGGTCAGATCGGCTCTACGATTGGTCAGATCAGAGCTACGATTGGTCAGATCGGAGCTCTGCTTCTCAGACTTCTGACTTTGGTCCTTTTTACTGCAACGTGGAAACTGAAGCAAAGCCAGTTTTTTATAGTTTCTGCATGAAATCATGGGCCGGTGGATCCTGAACTGACAAACAGCAGCTATGATGGAACAATTTGGAGGTTACAGGCAGAAACTATGAAGGGGCAGGTGGGGTCAGGGCGGAGGTCACCTACCGTCCAGAGGGTTAGTAAGGCCACTGCTGCTCCAGTCAAACTGGACAGGAGGGAGTGCTTCCTGTTGGAGGCAGAGAGGAGGTCAGTGAGACAACTAATCTGATTCTGATCCAGCCACAATCTGCTGCTGAAAACAGTCCTCACAGAGTGAGTCAGAGTGAGTCTCAGAGTGAGTCTCAGAGTGAGTCTCGGAGTGAGTCTCAGAGTGAATCAAAGTGAGTCTCAGAGTGAGAGTGAGTCTCAAAGTGAGTCTCAGAGTGAGTCTCAGAGTGAGTCTCAGAGTGAGTCTCAAAGTGAGTCTCAGAGTGAGTCTCAAAGTGAGTCTCAGAGTGAGTCTCAAAGTGAGTCTCAGAGTGAGTCTCAAAGTGAGTCTCAGAGTCAGAGTGAGTCTCAGAGTCAGAGTGAGTCTCAGAGTCAGAGTGAGTCTCAGAGTCAGAGTGAGTCTCGGAGTGAGTCTCGGAGTGAGTCTCGGAGTGAGTCTCGGAGTCAGAGCGAGTCTCAGAGTCAGAGTGAGTCTCAGAGCAAGTCTCAGAGTGAGTCTCAGAGCGAGTCTCAGAGAGAGTCTCAGAGTGAGTCTCAGAGCGATAGAGTGAGTCTCAGAGTGAGTCTCAGAGATAGTCTCAGAGCGAGTCTCAGAGCGAGTCTCAGAGAGAGTCTCAGAGCGATAGAGTGAGTCTCAGAGTGAGTCTCAGAGTGAGTCTCAGAGCGAGTCTCAGAGAGAGTCTCAGAGTGAGTCTCAGAGCGATAGAGTGAGTCTCAGAGTCAGAGTGAGAGTCAGAGCGAGTCTCAGAGCGAGTCTCAGAGTGAGTCAGAGTGAGTCAGAGTGAGTCTCAGAGTGAGTCTCAGAGTGAGTCTCAGAGTGAGTCTCGGAGTGAGTCTCAGAGTGAATCAAAGTGAGTCTCAGAGTGAGAGTGAGTCTCAAAGTGAGTCTCAGAGTGAGTCTCAGAGTGAGTCTCAGAGTGAGTCTCAAAGTGAGTCTCAGAGTGAGTCTCAGAGTGAGTCTCAGAGTGAGTCTCAAAGTGAGTCTCAGAGTGAGTCTCAAAGTGAGTCTCAGAGTGAGTCTCAAAGTGAGTCTCAGAGTGAGTCTCAAAGTGAGTCTCAGAGTCAGAGTGAGTCTCAGAGTCAGAGTGAGTCTCGGAGTGAGTCTCGGAGTGAGTCTCGGAGTGAGTCTCGGAGTCAGAGCGAGTCTCAGAGTCAGAGTGAGTCTCAGAGCAAGTCTCAGAGTGAGTCTCAGAGCGAGTCTCAGAGAGAGTCTCAGAGTGAGTCTCAGAGCGATAGAGTGAGTCTCAGAGTGAGTCTCAGAGATAGTCTCAGAGCAAGTCTCAGAGTGAGTCTCAGAGCGAGTCTCAGAGAGAGTCTCAGAGTGAGTCTCAGAGCGATAGAGTGAGTCTCAGAGTCAGAGTGAGAGTCAGAGCGAGTCTCAGAGCGAGTCTCAGAGTGAGTCAGAGTGAGTCAGAGTGAGTCTCAGAGTGAGTCTCAGAGTGAGTCTCAGAGTGAGTCAGAGTGAGTCAGAGTGAGTCTCAGAGTGAGTCAGAGTGAGTCAGAGTGAGTCTCAGAGTGAGTCTCAGAGTGAGTCTCAGAGTGAGTCTCAGAGTGAGTCTCAAAGTGAGTCTCAGAGTGAGTCTCAAAGTGAGTCTCAGAGTGAGTCTCAAAGTGAGTCTCAGAGTGAGTCTAAAAGTGAGTCTCAGAGTGAGTCTCAAAGTGAGTCTCAGAGTCAGAGTGAGTCTCAGAGTCAGAGTGAGTCTCAGAGTCAGAGTGAGTCTCAGAGTCAGAGTGAGTCTCGGAGTGAGTCTCGGAGTGAGTCTCGGAGTGAGTCTCGGAGTGAGTCTCGGAGTCAGAGCGAGTCTCAGAGTCAGAGTGAGTCTCAGAGCAAGTCTCAGAGTGAGTCTCAGAGCGAGTCTCAGAGAGAGTCTCAGAGTGAGTCTCAGAGCGATAGAGTGAGTCTCAGAGTGAGTCTCAGAGATAGTCTCAGAGCAAGTCTCAGAGTGAGTCTCAGAGTGAGTCTCAGAGCGAGTCTCAGAGTGAGTCTCAGAGCGATAGAGTGAGTCTCAGAGTCAGAGTGAGAGTCAGAGCGAGTCTCAGAGCGAGTCTCAGAGTGAGTCAGAGTGAGTCAGAGTGAGTCTCAGAGTGAGTCTCAGAGTGAGTCTCAGAGTGAGTCAGAGTGAGTCTCAGAGTGAGTCTCAGAGTGAGTCTCAGAGCGAGTCTCAGAGCGAGTCTCAGAGCGAGTCTCAGAGCGAGTCTCAGAGTGAGTCTCAGAGTGAGTCTCAGAGCGAGTCAGAGTGAGTCAGAGTGAGTCTCAGGTGTTGGAACCCCCCCACCTGGACAGGGTCTGAGGAGCAGGAGCTTTTGTCTGGAGCTGCTGGAGGCGCCTGGGCGATGGAGGCGATCATCTCTGCTGCAGAGACGGGCTTCACTGGCTCTTTGGTTGGTTCCAGCATCCCCTGCAGACAGTCAGCAGTTTAACTTATGAAGCTGGTCTTAGACCAATTTAGAGCTCGTGTTAAACAGAAAACTCATCGTGAAGAGCCGACAGAGCTTTGAGGGGAACTCACCAGACCGGCGGCGTACATTGGAACGATTATGGGCTGCTTCTTCTGTCCCGTGAACAGCTGAACACACACAAACACACAGTTTATATCCACCAATGTGTCAATAAGTGCAACAAAAGTAGAGTAAAAACATAAATGAAGCAAAGATAGATGGCTCTGCTTTAATGTGAATAAACAATACTCCCGTTTCTGTCACTGTTGTTAAACCCTGAGCGCATCATGAAGTAGAAGCAGACAAAAACACAAATAAATCAATACATTTATATTTAATGCAAAATATATAGATTAAAATGAGAATAAAGATCATTTAGGGGAAATAAATAAAAGCAAGAAAAATAAAGAAATAAATCAATACGAAGTTCTGAAATAAATCATTATGTAAACAAATGACACAAAGCTGTTAAATTATGTCAGTAAAGGCTAAAATCATACATAATGTTGATATTTCTGCTTTAATTTAAGTTGTTCTTATGAAGCAGAACTTCAGCTCTAACAGAGACTAAAACTTTTCTCAGCTTTTAAAGCTGAAACCTGATCCCTGGAGGGTTAAACCTTCAGCTTCTGAGGTGGCAAACAGCCTTCAGACAAAGTTCAGGGAATAAAAACTCCTCTCACTGAAAAATCGGTTAGAAAAAGAGCTCTGAAATCAGATTTTATTGACCTCTTCTGCAATGAAGTGGACAAGAAAAACATTTTATGGAAAAAAGAAAGTTTGGGGGGGCTTCCAGAGAAGTAGGAAGCTGTTTTTAAGGCCCCCCCCCGTAGACCGGAGCCGGCTCAAAGACTTCCAGCAGAAACTTACGATATTCCGGGTGTCGATGCCCAGGCAGCACAGCAGAGCTTTGTTGCAGTAGGAGCCCCCCCACTGGTATCTGAGGCCCAGCGCCTCGTGGATGTCCTGAAGCTGCATCCACACGCCGCCGCGCACGGACCTGCACCGACCAATGAGAAGCAGCCGAGTCAAAGAGAAGGAAGTGACAGCTTTCACAGATTCAGCGAGTTTCACAGATAGTCTGAAGGAGACACATCGGCTGTGTTCCAAACCGCATACTGCATACTTCCATACTGCATACTTCCATACTGCATACTTCCATACTGCACTCATCGATCAGTCAGTATGCAGAGCGTTTACCCACAATGCATTTCGCTCCTGCCCGAGCCGAAATCAGCCGGCATGAAGCTGATTTCTCTTAAGCTCTAAACTCTGTAAACTTTAGCAACATTTGAAACATTTTCAGGAGAGAAAGTAGTCGTTTAGATCCCCAACGTGTTGAAAACCTGACAAAATACCAGCTGTTTACAATTTTGTTCCCACGAATTCGGCGCTACTAAAGCTAGCCGCAGTGAGCTAACGCACTTCCTGTTATTTTCACAAAATAAAATACCCGTTGCCTTTTATCATAGGGAAAGCCATTACCATACAATTGGTGCTTTTGTTTTGAAAACAGGAAGTGAACCTAGCTTGAAACTGCCGTTTTGACAGGAAATGACGATCGGCGACGTCACGTTACGTTGCATCTTGGGTAGTTTGAGTATGAGTAGTAACCTCATGATGCATACCCAACATTTCAGAGAATCTAGTATGCATCCGGGAACTTCTCGCTTACTCAAACTCGCATACTAACTCAGAAAGTTAGTAGGAGTAGTATGAGTAGTAGGAGAAGTGTGCGGTTTGGAACACAGGCGATGTATAGAGGGAGAAAAGAAGAGGACCCAGGACCGAACCTTGGGGAACCCCAGTGGTGAGCCTACGTGGCTTCGACACAGACCCTCTCAGTGATTGGCTCTCATGGGATTTCTGACTTTGGCTTGAAATGTGTTTCCATGCTGTGTTTCCAGCTTCTAACAGGAGCTCAGTCACCTGTAACTGATGTGTTTGTTTCAGACTGAAACTTTCTTCTTTCTGTTGGAGACAGATTTAATGGTTCCAGTTCCTGAGCCGCAGCCCGTCACATTTTACCAACAGATGCTTCAGTCCAACTTCCAGGACACGTTCATGTGTGCACGGGAAGGCTGGGCGGAGGATAAACAGCGTCTGGTGGATATCTACACAGAGCTGTACATCACAGCAGGGTGCGACGTGCACATCAACACGCAGCACGAGGTCCGACAGATCGAGGGGGGTTTTGAAAACAGGAAGTGAACCTACCCTCGTTGTAGCTAGCTTGAAACTGCCGTTTTGACAGGAAATGACGATCGGCGACGTCACGTTACGTTGCATCTTGGGTAGTTTGAGTATGAGTAGTAACCTCATGATGCATACCCAACATTTAGGAGAATCTAGTATGCATCCGGGAACTTCTGCTTACTCAAACTCGCATACTAACTCAGAAAGTTAGTATGAGTAGTAGGAGTAGTATGCGGTTTGGAACACAGCCCCCGTGTTAAATCTCACTAAAACTCCATCTCACCGGCTGCATGCCGACCTCTGCTCCTCCTCCTGGGCTCCAGGCTCTGCAGGCTCCAGCAGGATTTGGAGGGACGCCACCCGGTCCTCCAGCAGCCGGTTGTGGGCAGCAGACGGAGGGAAGCTGCTCTGGAACAGCTTCTCCAGGCGGCCGGACAGCGACACCTGAAGAGAACAGCAGCTGATGGTCGGTCGGTTTCTATGGAAACAAACGTCTCTAAGGTCTAAACGACTGATGCTTCAGTAACTGCTGAGATAAACGGTGGGTTTGAACGCTATCTGAACAACGAGGAAGACATCTCGTTTCTGCAGACCGCAGACTGAACGTGGACTGTTAGCATCAGAGGCTAAATTTAGCTTTATACGAAGCTAGTAAAGGTGACGACAAAAGTACCTTCAGCTGTGAGCTGAACTCCCCCCAAACTCAACCAAACTCAACCCAAACTCAACCCAAACTCAACCCAAACTCACCCAAACCCAACCAAACTCAACCCAAACTCAATCAAACCCAAACTCACCCAAACCCAATCAAACTCAACCTAAACTCACCCAAACTCAAACAAACTCAACCTAAACTCACCCAAACTCAACCCAAACTCACCCAAACTCAACCTAAACTCACCCAAACTCAACCCAAACTCACCCAAACTCAAACAAACTCAACCTAAACTCACCCAAACTCAAACAAACTCAACCTAAACTCACCCAAACTCAACCTAAACTCACCCAAACTCACCCAAACTCACCCAAACCCAATCAAACTCAACTAGGGGTGGGCGATATGGAAAAAATGTTGTATCACGATTTTTTGCATAAAATCACGATTTCGATTTTTTATCACGATCTTCCATCCAAAAAAAAAAAAAGAAAGACCAATTACAGTAGAGTTGAGTCGACATGCTGAACCACTGAAGAGCTAAGGAGTAAAAGAAAGAATTTGGCAATCAACACATTGTAATTCAACTGTAAGCCAATTCAAGATGAAAAATAATGATCTAATTAATGACATCTGACACAGTGAGAGTGAAGCAACCGGAACTAGAAAAACGAACCACTGATGACGACTTGACTCCACCTGTTAGAAAGCCCATGTTGTTTGGTTATTTTCAGTTAAATACATTAATTACCTCCGCCAAGGAGGTTATGTGATCGCCCGAGTCTGTTGGTTGTCTGTCTGGATGTTCGTCTGTTCGTGCTGCAATCTTGCGACCTGCCACAAGGTGGCGCGACCTGGCGGAGGTCTGCACTCTCTGAGTGCATTTCTAGTTTATATAGTGTTTTACGGTGAGTTTTCATACGTCCAACGTTCGTGAACGCATCATAGACGTTCCGATGTTCCTGAATGTACCGCACCTGTGCATGAGACAATGTCGCTGTAAAGTTTCGTTTCTCCTCCCGATGCAGCAGTGAACAGCTTGTAATTTTCCCTTTGCTGTTTTCACCTAACATTAGCCTGTACACCCTGGGTTTATTGTGTGTAAATGCCAGAAGAACCACAGCCAAATAAATCCACCACAAACTGGACATCTGTATCCGTGTCTTTTAACGGGGACACACACCATACACCAGCATTAAAAAAATAAATAAATAAATCATTGCGCTGATTGGCAAAGGCGATCTATACGGTTTCTCTAATTTGGAAGATCGCCTGGGATTCTCCACTCTTCCTCGCCAGTCACGATTTTATATCGTCAGATCGCGCACCCCTAAACTCAACCCAAACTCAACCCAAACTCACCCAAACTCAACCCAAACTCAACCCAAACTCAACCCAAACTCAACCCAAACTCAACCCAAACTCAAACTCACCCAAACTCAACCCAAACTCAAACTCACCCCAAACTCAAACTCACCCAAACTCAACCCAAACTCAAACTCACCCAAACTCAACCCAAACTCAAACTCACCCAAACTCAACCCAAACTCAAACTCACCCAAACTCAACCCAAACTCAAACTCACCCAAACTTAATCAAACTCAACCCAAACTCAATCAAACTCAATCAAACTCAATCAAACTCACCCAAACTCACCCAAACTCAACCCAAACTCAACCAAAACTCAATCAAACTCACCCAAACTCAACCCAAACTCAAACTCACCCAAACTCAATCAAACTCAACCCAAACTCAAACTCACCCAAACCCAATCAAACTCAACCCAAACTCAATCAAACTCACCCAAACTCACCCAAACTCAACCCAAACTCAACCCAAACTCAATCAAACTCACCCAAACTCAACCCAAACTCAAACTCACCCAAACTCACCCAAACTCAACCCAAACTCAAACTCACCCAAACTCAACCAAACCCAATCAAACTCACCCAAACTCAATCAAACTCACCCAAACTTAACCCAAACTCAATCAAATTCAATCAAATTCAAACTCACCCAAACTTAATCAAACTCAACCCAAACTCAATCAAACTCAACCCAAACTCACCTAAACTCAACCAAACTCAATCAAATTCAATCAAACTCAACCCAAACTCAATCAAACTCAACCCAAACTCACCTAAACTCAACCAAACTCAATCAAATTCAATCAAACTCAACCCAAATTCAATCAAACTCAATCAAACTCAATCAAATTCAATCAAACCCAAACTCAACCCAAACTCACCTAAACTCAAACAAACTCAACCCAAACTCAAACAAACTCAATCAAACTCAATCAAATTCAATCAAACTCAAACTCAACCCAAACTCAACCCAAACTCACCTAAACTCAATCAAACTCAACCCAAACTCAACCCAAACTCAACCCAAATTCAATCAAACTCAACCCAAACTCAACCCAAACTCAATCAAACTCAACCCAAACTCAAACTCAACCTAAACTCACCCAAACTCACCCAAACTCAATCAAACTCAATCAAACTCACCCAAACTCAATCAAACTCACCCAAACTCAATCAAACTCACCCAAACCCAATCAAACTCACCCAAACTCACCCAAACTCACCCAAACTCAATCAAACTCACCCAAACTCACCCAAACTCAATCAAACTCACCCAAACTCAACCAAACTCACCCAAACTCAATCAAACTCACCCAAACTCAATCAAACTCACCCAAACTCAAACTCACCCAAACTCAAACTCACCCAAACCCAAACCCAATCAAACTCACCCAAACTCAATCAAACTCACCCAAACTCACTCAAACTCACCCAAACTCACCCAAACTCAAACTCAACCCAAACTCACTCAAACTCAATCAAACTCACCCAAACTCACCTAAACTCACCCAAACTCAATCAAATTCACCCAAACTCACCTAAACTCACCCAAACTCATTCAAACTCAATCAAACTCACCCAAACTCACCTAAACTCACCCAAACTCAACCCAAACTCACCTAAACTCCATCAAATTCAATCAAACTCACCCAAACTCAACCCAAACTCAACCTAAATTCAACCCAAACTCAACCCAAACTCACCCAAACTCAATCAAACTCAATCAAACTCAACCCAAACCCAATCAAACTCAACCCAAACCCAATCAAACTCAACCCAAACTCAACCCAAACTCACCTAAACTCAAACTCAACCCAAACTCAACCCAAACTCAACCCAAACTCAATCAAATTCAATCAAACCCAACCTAAACTCAACCCAAACTAAACCCAAACTCAATCAAATTCAATCAAACTCAACCTAAACTCAACCAAACTCACCTAAACTCAATCAAATTCAATCAAACTCAACCCAAACTCAACCCAAACTCAACCCAAACTCACCTAAACCCAAACTCAACCCAAATTCAATCAAACTCAACCCAAACTCAACCCAAACTCAACCCAAACTCAACCCAAATTCAATCAAACTCAACCCAAACTCACCTAAACCCAAACTCAACCCAAATTCAATCAAACTCAACCCAAACTCAACCCAAACTCAACCCAAACTCAACCCAAATTCAATCAAACTCAACCCAAACTCACCTAAACCCAAACTCAACCCAAATTCAATCAAACTCAACCCAAACTCAACCCAAATTCAATCAAACTCAACCCAAACTCAACCAAACTCAACCCAAACTCAACCTAAACTCACCCAAACCCAATCAAACTCAACCCAAATTCAACACAAACTCACCTAAACTCAAACTCGACCCAAACCCAATCAAACCCAATCAAATTCAATCAAACTCAACCCAAACTCAACCCAAACTCAACCCAAATTCAATCAAACTCAACCCAAACTCACCTAAACCCAAACTCAACCCAAATTCAATCAAACTCAACCCAAACTCAACCAAACTCAACCCAAACTCAACCTAAACTCACCCAAACCCAATCAAACTCAATCCAAATTCAACACAAACTCACCTAAACTCAAACTCGACCCAAACCCAATCAAACTCAATCAAATTCAATCAAACTCAACCCAAACTCACCCAAACTCAACCCAAACTCAACCCAAACTCAATCAAACTCACCCAAACCCAATCAAACTCAACCCAAATTCAACACAAACTCACCTAAACTCAAACTCAACCCAAACCCAATCAAACTCAACCCAAACCCAATCAAACTCAACCCAAACTCAACCCAAACTCACCTAAACTCACCTAAACTCAAACTCAACCCAAACTCAATCAAATTCAATCAAACCCAACCTAAACTCAACCCAAACTAAACCCAAACTCAATCAAATTCAATCAAACTCAACCTAAACTCAATCAAATTCAATCAAACTCAACCTAAACTCAACCCAAACTAAACCCAAACTCAATCAAATTCAATCAAACTCAACCTAAACTCAACCAAACTCACCTAAACTCAATCAAATTCAATCAAACTCAACCCAAACTCAACCCAAACTCAACCCAAACTCACCTAAACCCAAACTCAACCCAAATTCAATCAAACTCAACCCAAACTCAACCCAAACTCAACCCAAACTCAACCCAAATTCAATCAAACTCAACCCAAACTCACCTAAACCCAAACTCAACCCAAATTCAATCAAACTCAACCCAAACTCACCTAAACCCAAACTCAACCCAAATTCAATCAAACTCAACCCAAACTCAACCCAAATTCAATCAAACTCAACCCAAACTCAACCAAACTCAACCCAAACTCAACCCAAATTCAATCAAACTCAACCCAAACTCAACCAAACTCAACCCAAACTCAACCTAAACTCACCCAAACCCAATCAAACTCAACCCAAATTCAACACAAACTCACCTAAACTCAAACTCGACCCAAACCCAATCAAACCCAATCAAATTCAATCAAACTCAACCCAAACTCAACCCAAACTCAACCAAACTCAACCCAAACTCACCTAAACCCAAACTCAACCCAAATTCAATCAAACCCAATCAAACTCAACCCAAATTCAACACAAACTCACCCAAACTCAAACTCACCAAAACCCAATCAAACTCACCCAAACTCAATCAAACTCACCCAAACTCAATCAAATTCAATCAAATTCAAACTCACCCAAACTTAATCAAACTCAACCCAAACTCAATCAAACTCACCAAAACCCAATCAAACTCAACCCAAACTCAACCCAAACTCAACCCAAACCCAATCAAACTCAACCCAAACTCAATCAAACTCACCCAAACTCACCCAAACTCACCCAAACTCAACCCAAACTCAAACTCACCCAAACTCACCCAAACTCAACCCAAACTCAAACTCACCCAAACTCAACCCAAACTCAAACTCACCCAAACTCAACCAAACCCAATCAAACTCACCCAAACTCAATCAAACTCACCCAAACTTAACCCAAACTCAATCAAATTCAAACTCACCCAAACTTAATCAAACTCAACCCAAACTCAATCAAACTCAATCAAACTCAAACTCAACCCAAACTCAACCCAAATTCAATCAAACTCAACCCAAACTCAATCAAACTCAACCCAAACTCACCTAAACTCAACCAAACTCAAATTCAATCAAACTCAACCCAAATTCAATCAAACTCAATCAAACTCAATCAAATTCAATCAAACCCAAACTCAACCCAAACTCACCTAAACTCAAACAAACTCAACCCAAACTCAATCAAATTCAATCAAACTCAAACTCAACCCAAACTCAACCCAAACTCACCTAAACTCAATCAAACTCAACCCAAACTCAACCCAAACTCAACCCAAATTCAATCAAACTCAACCCAAACTCAACCCAAACTCAATCAAACTCAACCCAAACTCAATCAAACTCAACCCAAACTCAACCCAAACTCAAACTCAACCTAAACTCACCCAAACTCACCCAAACTCAATCAAACTCAATCAAACTCAATCAAACTCACCCAAACTCAATCAAACTCACCCAAACTCAATCAAACTCACCCAAACCCAATCAAACTCACCCAAACTCACCCAAACTCACCCAAACTCACTCAAACTCACCCAAACTCACCCAAACTCAATCAAACTCACCCAAACTCAATCAAACTCAATCAAACTCACCCAAACTCAATCAAACTCACCCAAACTCACTCAAACTCACCCAAACTCACCCAAACTCAAACTCAACCCAAACTCACTCAAACTCAATCAAACTCACCCAAACTCACCTAAACTCACCCAAACTCACCCAAACTCAACCCAAACTCAACCCAAACTCACCTAAACTCCATCAAATTCAATCAAACTCACCCAAACTCAACCCAAACTCAATCAAACTCAACCTAAATTCAACCCAAACTCAACCCAAACTCACCCAAACTCAACCCAAACTCAATCAAACTCAATCAAACTCAACCCAAACCCAATCAAACTCAACCCAAACCCAATCAAACTCAACCCAAACTCACCTAAACTCACCTAAACTCAAACTCAACCCAAACTCAACCCAAACTCAATCAAATTCAATCAAACCCAACCTAAACTCAACCCAAACTAAACCCAAACTCAATCAAATTCAATCAAACTCACCTAAACTCAATCAAATTCAATCAAACTCAACCTAAACTCAACCCAAACTAAACCCAAACTCAATCAAATTCAATCAAACTCAACCTAAACTCAACCAAACTCACCTAAACTCAATCAAATTCAATCAAACTCAACCCAAACTCAACCCAAACTCAACCCAAACTCACCTAAACCCAAATTCAATCAAACTCAACCCAAACTCAACCCAAACTCAACCCAAATTCAATCAAACTCAACCCAAACTCACCTAAACCCAAACTCAACCCAAATTCAATCAAACTCAACCCAAACTCAACCCAAACTCAACCCAAATTCAATCAAACTCAACCCAAACTCACCTAAACCCAAACTCAACCCAAATTCAATCAAACTCAACCCAAACTCAACCCAAATTCAATCAAACTCAACCCAAACTCAACCAAACTCAACCCAAACTCAACCTAAACTCACCCAAACCCAATCAAACTCAACCCAAATTCAACACAAACTCACCTAAACTCAAACTCGACCCAAACCCAATCAAACCCAATCAAATTCAATCAAACTCAACCCAAACTCAACCCAAATTCAATCAAACTCAACCCAAACTCACCTAAACCCAAACTCAACCCAAATTCAATCAAACTCAACCCAAACTCAACCAAACTCAACCCAAACTCAACCTAAACTCACCCAAACCCAATCAAACTCAACCCAAATTCAACACAAACTCACCTAAACTCAAACTCGACCCAAACCCAATCAAACTCAATCAAATTCAATCAAACTCAACCCAAACTCACCCAAACTCAACCCAAACTCACCCAAACTCAATCAAACTCAACCCAAACCCAATCAAACTCAACCCAAACTCAACCAAACTCAACCCAAACCCAATCAAACTCAACCCAAACTCAACCCAAACTCAACCAAACTCAACCCAAACTCAACCCAAACTCAACCAAACTCAACCCAAACTCAACCCAAATTCAATCAAACTCAACCCAAACTCACCTAAACCCAAACTCAACCCAAATTCAATCAAACTCAACCCAAACTCACCTAAACCCAAACTCAACCCAAACTCAACCCAAACCCAATCAAACTCAACCCAAATTCAACACAAACTCACCTAAACTCAAACTCGACCCAAACTCACCCAAACCCAATCAAACTCAATCAAATTCAATCAAACTCAACCCAAACTCAACCCAAACTCAATCAAACTCACCCAAACTCAATCAAACTCAACCAAACTCAACCCAAACCCAATCAAACTCAACCCAAACTCAATCAAACTCAACCAAACTCAACCCAAACCCAATCAAACTCAACCCAAACTCAACCAAACTCAACCCAAACTCAACCCAAACTCAATCAAACTCAACCCAAACTCACCTAAACCCAAACTCAACCCAAATTCAATCAAACTCAACCAAACTCAACCCAAACCCAATCAAACTCAACCCAAACTCAACCCAAATTCAATCAAACTCAACCCAAACTCACCTAAACCCAAACTCAACCCAAATTCAATCAAACTCAACCCAAACTCAACCCAAATTCAATCAAACTCAACCCAAACTCACCTAAACCCAAACTCAACCCAAATTCAATCAAACTCAACCCAAACTCAACCCAAATTCAATCAAACTCAACCCAAACTCACCTAAACCCAAACTCAACCCAAACTCAATCAAACTCACCTAAACCCAAACTCAACCCAAATTCAATCAAACTCAACCCAAATTCAATCAAACTCAACCAAACTCAACCCAAACTCAACCTAAACTCACCCAAACCCAATCAAACTCAACCCAAACTCAACCTAAACTCACCCAAACCCAATCAAACTCAACCCAAATTCAACACAAACTCACCTAAACTCAAACTCGACCCAAACTCACCCAAACCCAATCAAACTCAATCAAACTCAATCAAACTCAATCAAATTCAATCAAACTCAATCAAATTCAATCAAACTCAACCCAAACTCTACCCAAACTCAATCAAACTCAACCCAAACCCAATCAAACTCAACCAAACTCAACCAAACTCAACCCAAACCCAATCAAACTCAACCCAAACTCAACCAAACTCAACCCAAACTCAACCCAAACCCAATCAAACTCAACCCAAACTCACCCAATCCGATTAGAAATAATCTCAGTCTGAGGAAACAAGGCTCACAGAATCAGAGATCTCATCCTTCGTTCATTGTTTTAAACTCCTGTGTCTGTATAAATAAAAGTTGTTTTTCTGATGAGTCATCACACCTGCAGATGGCCGTCACAGGTGTGAGAGTTTAGGATTATTTTAACCATGAACAGGTGGTCAGACTGTTTCCTCAGATTAAGGCGAGACACGGCAGACAAAAACAGGGATTTTTCATGGTCAATTTTGAGATTTTGGGCCAGTCTACTCCTTCAATATGTGTTCTTTCAACCTGCTATAAAGAAAACGTTGAAAACATAAATTAAAATGTTTATTTTATTACATTTTGTTTACTCACGGCAGCACGTTTCGCCCGAATTTACCAAAAAGTTAGCATTCCAACGCGCCATGCCGAGCTTCGTCTATTTACTGAAGTCTGTCATGACCGGTGTCGTTGGAAAGCTCTGAGTCTCCTGCACAATGATATGTCACCCAAATAACAGCACTTCCTTTCTATCAGTAACCAATCGGGAATGTCTAAAGGCGGATTTATAGCTAATGGCGGAAGTCTGAAGGACTTAAATGCCGTTTTCTAAAAATCTGTTTTTTGTATTTTTCCAGTATCAATATCTCAGCCTATGGAGCACCTACTAACACCAAACTTTGCAGTTATACACTTAGCAGTATTCTGAAGATATTTACAGAAGGATTTGTTGATAAATCATTCCTGGCCTGCTTTATGTGACATTATAATAAAAAAACATGGCGAAAATCAATGTTTTTTAGGCTATAGACAGTATATTTTGATTTCCTAGGAAATGAAAACAGATATCCTGAAATCCCTCTGTAATTTTCTATTATCTATTATTTTAAAATATTACCCTATTCACCTGTGGTGTCTTGCCTTAAACACATCAGGGGGAATTCCCCTCAGATACCTGACCAGGTGACATTCCTGACCAGGTGACATTCCTGGGGGCGGAGCCTGCTTCCGGCTTCATGCTGAAACCCTGCAGCTTCCTGGTTGAGTTTTCAATCGCTGAGTGACTTACCGGCTGTTTGTCCGTCCGGCCGTTTTCCTCGCCGACCGCAGGAGCTTCACCTTCCTCGTCCTCGTCCTCCGGCCGCCGGCTCTCTGCTGGAGGAGCGGCGCTCGGCTCGGTGCTGAACGCCGCCCAGGACTCCTCCCCCTCCTCGCCCTCCTGCTGCTCCCCGAAGGCGTTCCAGCCGGCGTCCGGCTCGCCGCCCTCGGCGCAGCTGAAGTTCCCGAAGCTGTCGCTGACGGGGAAGTCGGCGAACGTTCCTGCATCTTCCCCCTCGGCTCCCACGGAGTGAAACCCGGGAGAGTTAAAGTCTCCGAAGTCGTCGTCCTGCTCCGCGGCTTCCTGAGCAGCAGAAGAAGAAGTCTGCGGCGGGCTCGGACCCCTCGGGACCTCCAGCTGCCCAAAGTCCGCAAAGCCGCGCCCGCAGGAGGAGGCGGCGTCGCCGAAGTCCCCGAAGTCCTCGTCCTCCTCTGCGGGCGTGATGGCGTCGCCCTGCGGCGGCGGGGACGGCGCCGAGCCCGTGGTGCTCGCGTCGCCGTACTCCTCCAGAGCGTCGGTGGACAGCGGCCGGCCGAACGACGTCTCCGTCTCCGTCTCCGTCTCCGAGCCCTTCTCCTCCAACGCCGCCTCGCTGTCTGCGGCCGCGTCAGGCGACAGGTCGTCGTCGCTGCCGCCCGCCGCCGCGTCTTTGGATTCGTGCGTCCCGTTCAGGCCGTGAGCGCAGACGGCCTCCGAGGGCCCCGGGGAACGGGCCTCGTCCCTTTGTGGCGAGTCTGTGCGAGCGTCCTGGGCGCTGTCTGGGGCCTCGGCCGGAGGACGTGGCGAATTAGAGCCACACGTGTCGGCTTCAGTTCTGTTCGTGTCGCCGACATCGTCCTCTGAGGTGGTTCCCTGCGACGCCACCGCGGGGTCGCCCGCCGCGTGGTCGTCCGTGTCCTCATTCGCCGCCTCGCTGAGGCGTCTTTCGCTGGAAAAAGCAGCAAAGTCTGCAAAGTCGTCCCCAGAAGCGGCGCCCGCGTCCTCGGCGCCCGCGTCCTCGGCGCCCGCGTCCTCGGCGCCCGTGTCCTCGGTTCCTTCCAAGTGGACAGAGTTCTGGCGTCCCTGAATGTCGAAGGTCACGAACCCGTTTGTCAGCACCTCGGCGCCTCCGCCGTTACAATCCGCCGGCTCGCCGCCGCCCGCCGTCTCGCTCGGCGAGCAGGGCGCCACCTTCTTCATCTCAGTTCTCTCTGAGGGGCGGCCGTCCAGGTGGCCGACGGGCGCCACACCGTTCGCCTTGGACGGCTCGTTGCCGTGGAAACCCACGCCTCCTCTGCTGTTGAGGAGCTCTGGCGGCGAGGTGGCGGTCAGCGCTTGGGTCTGGTTGAAGGTGGTCGGGGTGTCGAACTCCGAGAAGCTGATGCTGTTGGGAACGCCGGGGAAGGCGCCGAAGTCTCCGAACTCGTCCTCCTCCTCCTCCTCGGCGCCGTCCTCCATCGGCGGCGGCGAGGAGGAGTACAAGCGGATGACGTCGGGCTCCATGATTCTCTGGCGGTCAACGAGTCCTCCGGATTAAACCTGAGACAAAGACACAAAGAATCCGTCACTACGGAGGCCTCAGAGGGACAAACGGAGAGTTTCTGTCCCGAGGACCGGAGCAGGTCATGTGATGTTTGATCTCTGAACATCACATGACCTCCAACGCCAGAAATCAGACGCATCTGAACCAGAACCCGATCTGATCCTCAAAGATGAACTGTCCCTTTAAGGCTGAGATTATTAAAATGAAATCAGATCTGAATCTGGTTCTTTTACAGGTGACACATCTGAATCTATATATATAAAAAATATAATAAATATTAATCATAAATAAATATATAATAAATAAATATTATAAAATAAAAATGTATATAAAATAAAATTAATAATAACAAATAATAAACAAAAATGTATATATATATAAAATAAAATAAATAATAATAAACAAATAAATAAATAATAAACAACAATTATAAAAAAAAATACTAAAAATGTACGTAAAATAAATTATAAATAACAATAATATATATATATATAAATATATATATAAAAAATAATAAAATAAAATAAATAATAATAATAATAAATAAATGAGTCGATTGGATCATTTAACAATCCTTCTCCTGTAAAGATGTTAGAGCAAACATTCAGTGAAAGCAGGTAAAAACGTGCTGATTATGGTGCGATCAGCGTAAACGTTCCCTTAAAAACGCTCGCAGGAAACGGACCCGTCACACGTAAAAAAAATAAAAAAACACCCTTTACTACAACGATCTTTGGGCTTTGTGGTTTAAATTTCATCGTGAAGCCAAACCCACACAGAGCGGTGCTCAGGTTTCTGTCCTCTTATTACAGCGGTTCTGCTCAGGCTGCCTCCAGAGATCTTGTGACAGAAACCAGCAACCCGATCCACGAGGACCACAACAGAACAGCAGGCCCGGTTCTTTGAAAGGGAAACTCATAACAAACAGACCCAGGAAGCAGCTGCATGCCACGCTGGTCTGAAGGTGAACTGATGGTCAGAAAACAGCCAAAAAACCTGGTCTGAACCTGGTCTGACGGCTTCATTCAGCACCAACATCCATGAAAAATAACAAACCAGCTGCTTGAGTCACATGATGGAAACTAGATGTTTATGCTTTAAAACCTCCTCCAAAGCAGAACACGTCCTCCTTTAAAGAGAATCTGAGCGGCCGAGTCCCAACTGGAGAGCTTTAACTCTTTATTTTGGGATTTTGGACCCTTTTCTGTGTCAGAAACAAACAGCACCAACACGACATCTTTACGTCTTCTGGACCCAAAGACTTTGGGGGGCACAGCAGTGGGCGGAGCCTCCAGAACACCTGGAAACAGCTGTAAACAGCTGGTGTGAAAGCAGGCAGGTCCACAGACAGGAAGCGCTTAAAAGAGACGGGTTTAACCACCTGTTCTGGCCCTCAGCAGACTGAGCCCAGCATCCCAGAAACAGCTCAGAACTCAGCAGCAACAAACCACACGTGTCCAAACGAGCCTGGACTTTCTGGACAAAGTTAGCTCTCAGTTTCTGACACTTTCTCCTCTCCTCTGCTAGCATTGGCTGCTAACAGGAAGCTAACAGGGGCAGGCTAACAGCCTGAGGTGTGCTATCAGAGACCTGACAGCCGGCTCTCCATCCTGAGCACACAACAATAAACGTGGGGCTCACCGGTTTGACACCAACAGCTCGGTTAGCATCAAACAGAGGGCGGCTAATTAAACTTACAAGGCCGGGACACTGCTGTGGTGGGCTTTAAAGGAGGCTAACCTAGCTTAGCTTTGCTAGCCTGCCGACAAAAGATATATCATCATAGAGAAACACAAAAAAAGTCGATTCAGATACTCTGACGAGTAAAGATGCAGCTAAAGGCAGGTGATAAGTCAACTACCTGAGCTAACTACGCAGCTAGCTAACCCCTGAGCAAGCTGAGAGCTAGTAGAGCTAGCCGTACGGCTAGCTGTAGAGCTAGCTCCGGCTGTTTGACAGCAGGTGAGTCCGGGATCCGGAATAAGGAGCGGGGCTCACCGCGGGACGCTGGCCGCTGGTGTCCATGACTCGGGTAAAGACAGCGCTGTCCACTGGTGGTCAGGGGCGGCCGGCCGGACCGGTGGGACGGCTGGAAGCGAAGGTTGAGTCCGCCGGCTGCTGCTGCTGCTGCTGTCCTCCTGAACTCAGAATCTCCCAGCATGCACCGCTCTGCGAACTGTTTGCGTCCACACAAAGTTTCCAGGTGAAACAGGTATCCGGTTCACTGCCAGAACCTCCGAATTAAAGCCTCCTTCCTACTTCTGAACATTTGTTCCTTTCTTCGACTGATGGTCTCATCTTTTAAGGAGATTTAAATATGAGTTGGTCAAAGATCTCACCTGCTATAGATGCACAGAAACTGTATTAAAGTGTGTGTGCCTGTGTGTAATTATTTGATTTAAAAAGTATCAATAAACAGATGTCAGCAGCCCTGACGTGCACGTGTGATGATGTTGTCGTGCATTTTACCAGAAAAAGTGACTCCTAAACTGAGTTCTTCCTCTGGATCAGACAGAAAAACACCTGGGGCCTCATGTACAAAGCGTGCATATGCACAAAATAGTGGCGTACGCACCTAAGGTGATGTTGGGAAACTGTTATAATAAATAAAAGTGAAAACAATTAGTCCTCAGACAGTGATGTGCACATTTGAGACACAGGAACAATTAATACACCCATCTGTCTGCAGTTACACGAGTGGATATAAAAGCAGCGCAAAGTGGTGCAAAGCATACCATTAAAAACAATGGCTGCTTTGGTATTAGAAGACTTTGCAAATGGTGCAATTCGAAGAGAGCGTGTGTTCAGAGACAGAGAGGATTTGCTGGCACATGATGGCGACTGAGTTTTGAGGGAAATCCTCCTGGAACTTTGCGCAGAGCTGCGGCCGGCGTTGGAGCGCAACACAGCGAGGAGCCATGCGCTGCCTGTGCTCACAGGTGATGTTCACACTAGGGTTCCTATAGCAACCGGGGCATTCCAGAGGGAGCTGGCCAACCGATTGGGACTGTGCCAGTCTACCCTGAGCCGAGCCATGCCAGCCGAGTGGGACAGAATTATCCGCATCTCAGCCACGTATATCAAATTCCCAACAGGCCAACATTAAAGCTCAATTTGAAGCGAGAGCCGGTTTTGTGATCGAAGCTATCGACTGCACACACATTGCTATAAAAGCGCCATCACATGATGAATTTGTATGTTAACAGGAAACATTTTCATTTGATCGATGTACAGATCATATGTGATGCGTAAATGCAATTAACCAGCATTGTGGCGAGGTGGCCTGGTTCAACGCACGATTCATACATTCTGAGTAACAGCATCGTTGGGAACAGACTACAGGCTGGCACTGTGCGTGATGGCTGGCTTCTTGGTGAGTAACTTTATTGTGTAATTGTCCTAATATTATTCCCCCTGACGTGCATGGAGTATGTGCGCCCCCAGTTTCTATCCCGTCTTCACAGCATCATAGTCGGTGGTTAAAGTTAGTTTCTTGCTGTTTTTTGCTGGTTAAACTTCAGTTTAAGATCTTTCTAACAAGCCCCTGATCGTCTCTGTGGGCATATATTAATAACCCCGTGCGTAAAGTGTGAAATGTCTTAATCAGCCTCACCTTTTCCCCGGCGCACTTCTGCGCGTTACTGTATGAACACGTTGTTGTGAGTTACACAAAAACATGGGTATTTACCTTGGAGGTAATCAGTGTCACCCACATGTGCTCCCACCACCCCAGAGAGAGCAGTGTCACCAATAGTTGCCCCGACTCTCTGTTCAAACAGAGTCGCCCCCCACCCCCCCCGCCTGTTTTGGCCACACGGTGGGCAGCTAGTCTCTGCTTCACATCCACCTTAATGTGGGACCACTTCTTGTTCACCTCTGCTTGTGAGGCTTCTCAGACCCCACAGCATTGACAGCCTCAGGCTCTCCCACCCTCTCCTCTTAGTTTGCTGCTTATGCCGGAGGACAGCGTGCCAAAGAACACATTTTTTCGGGCCTTCACTTCAGAAAGTAGCACCGATATCTCGGTTTCCGTGAAGTTCTTCTTTTTTCCCGTCTTATTCATTCTTTTTTCTTTATTTTCTGACCGTACAGAGAGGGGAATCGCAGGTGCAGGGCTCATTTAAATATGATTTGCATATTTAAGTAGGGGCGTGGACAGGGAGGAGTCGGGTGCTCCGACATGTGCGCTCAGTTACACGTTGATTGGGATGTACAAACGAAATGTGCTTGGATTGATGCGTGCGCACAGATTCATACATCCGACGTTGGAGGTCATTTGGGTTTGAGCGTACGCCATGTTTCAGTAGGAAATCCACGCAAGTCTTTGTACATGAGGCCCCTGGTCTGTAACACCTGGTCTGTAACACCTGGTCTGTAACACCTGGTATGTAACACCTGGTCTTTAACACCTGGACTGTAACACCTGGACTGTAACACCTGGACTGTAACACCTGGTCTTTAACACCTGGACTGTAACACCTGGACTGTAACACCTGGACTGTAACACCTGGTCTGTAACACCTGGTCTGTAACACCTGGACTGTAACACCTGGTCTGTAACACCTGGACTGTAACACCTGGTCTGTAACACCTGGTCTGTAACACCTGGTCTGTAACACCTGGACTGTAACACCTGGTCTTTAACACCTGGACTGTAACACCTGGACTGTAACACCTGGACTGTAACACCTGGTCTTTAACACCTGGACTGTAACACCTGGACTGTAACACCTGGACTGTAACACCTGGTCTGTAACACCTGGTCTGTAACACCTGGACTGTAACACCTGGTCTGTAACACCTGGACTGTAACACCTGGTCTGTAACACCTGGTCTGTAACACCTTGACTGTAACACCTTGACTGTAACACCTGGTCTGTAACACCTTGACTGTAACACCTGGTCTGTAACACCTGGACTGTAACAACTGGTCTGTAACACCTGGTCTGTAACACCTTGACTGTAACACCTAGTCTGTAACACCTGGACTGTAACACCTGGTCTGTAACACCTGGACTGTAACACCTGGTCTGTAACACCTGGACTGTAACACCTGGACTGTAACACCTTGACTGTAACACCTGGTCTGTAACACCTTGACTGTAACACCTGGTCTGTAACACCTTGACTGTAACACCTGGTCTGTAACACCTGGACTGTAACACCTGGTCTGTAACACCTGGTCTGTAACACCTGGACTGTAACACCTGGTCTGTAACACTTGGTCTGTAACACCTGGTCTGTAACACCTGGTCTGTAACACCTGGTCTGTAACACCTGGTCTGTAACACCTGGTCTGTAACACCTGGTCTGTAACACCTTGACTGTAACAACTGGACTGTAACACTATTGACGGCTCAGATTTCGTACTCAGGCTTTTCTGTAACAGAAATGTCGGTTATTTCTTCATTTCAGCCATCCTCCACTTCTGCTTTCATGAGGAAACGTGAGCATCGTTGTTGTTTGGTTCACTGCAGAGTTCCCACCAGGAGCTCAGAGAGGAGCCGACTGTTTCTGGGTGAGTCTTTAAAACATTTCAGCTGCTCGCTCACTGAAGCAGACTGACGTGTTAGCAATGAGCTTTTAAATTAAATTCTAGATTTATAGAATCGTAGAGTCCTGTCCGGTTAATTATAACTAATCTGTTTGTTCTTATCTTTACTTTTATGTACCGCTTGGGGCCTGTGACCCTTAAAGCTCTACGAAGTGAACGATCTCGGCAGGTTTTGTTTGGAGAATATATGTTAGCTGTAGCTTGGAGCTCCTGCTTATCCCAACAAGTCATCCTGTCACTGGTTTTAAGTCATTGGTTTTTAGTCCTGTCACTGGTTTTAAGTCCTGTCACTGGTTTTATGTCCTGTCACTGGTTTTTAGTCCTGTCACTGGTTTTAAGTCCTGTCACTGGTTTTTAGTCCTGTCACTGGTTTTTAGTCCTGTCACTGGTTTTTAGTCCTGTCACTGGTTTTATGTCCTGTCACTGGTTTTTAGTCCTGTCACTGGTTTTAAGTCCTGTCACTGGTTTTTAGTCCTGTCACTGGTTTTTGGTCCTGTCACTGATTTTTAGTCCTGTCACTGGTTTTATGTCCTGTCACTGGTTTTAAGTCCTGTCACTGGTTTTTAGTCCTGTCACTGGTTTTAAGTCCTGTCACTGGTTTTATGTCCTGTCACTGGTTTTTAGTCCTGTCACTGGTTTTAAGTCCTGTCACTGGTTTTTAGTCCCGTCACTGGTTTTTAGTCCTGTCACTGGTTTTATGTCCTGTCACTGGTTTTTAGTCCTGTCACTGGTTTTAAGTCCTGTCACTGGTTTTTAGTCCTGTCACTGGTTTTAGTCCTTTCACTGGTTATAAGTCACTGGTTTTATCTCCTGTCACTGGTTTTAAGCCCTTTCACTGGTTTTAAGTCACTGGTTTTATCTCCTGTCACTGGTTTCAAGTCACTGGTTTTAAGTCACTGGTTTTAAGTCCTGTCATTGGTTTTTAGTCCTGTCACTGGTTTTAAGTTCTTTCACTGGTTTTAAGTCACTGGTTTTATCTCCTGTCACTGGTTTTATGTCCTGTCACTGGTTTTAAGTCACTGGTTTTATGTCCTGTCACTGGTTTCAAGTCACTGGTTTTATGTCCTGTCACTGCTTTCAAGTCACTGGTTTTATGTCCTGTCACTGCTTTCAAGTAACTGGTTTTATGTCCTGTCACTGCTTTCAAGTCACTGGTTTTATGTCCTGTCACTGGTTTTAAGCCCTTTCACTAGTTTTAAGTCACTGGTTTTATGTCCTGTCACTGGTTTTATCTCCTGTCACTGGTTTTAAGTCCTGTCACTGGTTTCAGAACTACCTGCTTTCCTAGGACTGGAACATTCTGTCAAAGGGGGTTCCAATAGGTTCCATATTGGGTCATGTCCTGCTCACAGTTTATATAAACAACATTATATCCTCTAGGAAAAAAATGATATATATGCAGACGACACAGTTCTGTATTGCTCTGCACAGTAAGCCACTGAAGCCCTTCAACAAACTACAAGAAGATCCTGCAGTTAGTCAGGAATGTCAAACAGATTCGATCTTTTCTCTAGAATCAGAAGCATCATGGATCCCAGTTTGGACATTACTTCTCTTAATGGGTGACATACTGAGAGTGTCTCAGAGTAGATGTGTCTTGGTACATAGTTGAACCAAAAACTTACCTTAACTTGTATCTGACTTCATCAGGGAGCCGCGATGACTCCAGTGGACATCTTAAACACTCTGGAAGATCTGGGAGATGAGGAGTTCTGTAAATTCAAGTGGTTCCTGCAGCAGGCCGACAGCCTTGGAGGCCTCCCGGCCGTCAAAAAGAGCCGACTGGAGACGGCAAACAGGTCGGACACCGTGGACCTGATGGTGCAGACCTACAGACTTCCTGGAGCTGTGGAGGTGACCAGGAAGGTGTTAGAGAGGATCAACAGGAACGACCTGCTGCAGAGTCTTTCTGCCATCAGCTCAGGAGCAGAAGGTCGGTCACAGGAAGAGAAACTCATGGAGTCACCGACTCCTACATTAAAATAATATTAAAATTAAAATTAAATTAAATGAATTAAAATAAATATTAGAATAAAAATAAATAATAACAATAATAAAAATAATAAAATTAAATTAAATTAAAATAAATAAAATAATAAATAAATAATTAAAAAAAAAGTTAATTAAATTAATTAAAATACATATTAAAATAATTATTAAAATAGAAATAAATGATAAAAATTAAATTAAATTAAATAATAAATGATAAAAATGATTTAAAATAATAAAGTTGCTCAGAGAACAGTTTACATCAGTTTAACCCACATAAACTGCCTTTCAGAGGCTGTTTGGGATGTTCAGGGGTCTTCAGAGAACAGAGGACCTTCATCCTCTCAGCCACAGGCTCCTCTTCCTCAGACTGAAGGTAAAACTACTGGATTTTCTGGTGAGTAGCAAAGAAAGCCTTAAAGAATAAAGGACGGTGGTGTGTCTAACTGAGTCTTCAGCGCCCAGCATCAGTGCCCCTGATTCCAGCGTATGAGGGAACCACTGTGGGCAGAGCAGCATCTGGCCCTCTGGATGGAGCCTCTGGGCTCTGGGGCTCTCTCTGCTCCAGGAAGGCTCATGTCGGAGATGTTTTTGGGGACACGTCCTTTGACTGATGTGTGCAGAGCAGCATACATAGCATAGCATAGCATAACATAACATAACATAACATAACATAACATAACATAACATGGCATAACATAACATAACATAACATAACATAACATAACATAACATAACATGACATAGCATAGCATAGCATAACATAGCATAGCATAGCACAGCACAACATAACATAACAACATAACATAACATAACATAACATAACATAACATAACATAACATAACATAACATAGCATAGCATAGCATAACATAACATAACATAACATAGCATAGCATAACATAGCATAACAACATAACATAACATAACATAACATAGCATAACATAACATAACATAACATAGCATAGCATAGCATAACATAACATAACATAACATAACATAACATAACATAACATAACATAACATAGCATAGCATAACATAACATAACATAGCATAGCATAACATAGCATAACAACATAACATAACATAACATAGCATAACATAACATAACATAACATAGCATAGCATAGCATAGCATAGCATAGCATAACATAACATAACATAACATAGCATAGCATAACATAGCATAACAACATAACATAACATAACATAACATAACATAACATAACATAACATAACATAACATTGCATTACATTACATCACATTACATTACATCACATCACATTACATTACATTACATCACATCACATTACATCACATCACATTACATTACATCACATTACATCACATTACATTACATCACATTACATTACATTACATCACATCACATTACATTACATTACATTACATTACATCACATTACATCACATTACATTACATTACATTACGTCACATTACATTACATTACATCACATTACATTACATCACATTACATCACATTACATCACATTACATTACATCACATCACATTACATTACATTACATCACATTACATCACATTACATCACATTACATCACATTACATTACATCACATTACATTACATTACATTACATTACATTACGGTCATTCTGCAGATGCTTTTATCCAAAGCGACTTACAATAAGTAGTCGTTTAGATCCCCAACGTGTTGAAAACCTGACAAAATACCGGCTATTTACAATTTCGTTCCCACGAATTCGGCGCTACTAAAGCTAGCCGCAGTGAGCTAACGCACTTCCGGTTATTTTCACAAAATAAAATACCCGTTGCCTTTTATCATAGGGAAAGCCATTACCATACAATTGGTGCTTTTGTTTTGAAAACAGGAAGTGAACCTACCCTCGTTGTAGCTAGCTTGAAACTGCCGTTTTGACAGGAAATGACGATCGGCGACGTCACGTTACGTTGCATCTTGGGTAGTTTGAGTATAAGTTGTAACCTCATGATGCATACCCAACATTTCAAAGAATCTAGTATGCATCTGGGAACTTCTCACTTACACAAACTCGCTTACTAACTCAGAAAGTTAGTAGGAGTAGTATGAGTAGTAGGAGAAGTGTGCGGTTTGGAACACAGGCGATGTATAGAGGGAGAAAAGAAGAGGACCCAGGACCGAACCTTGGGGAACCCCAGTGGTGAGCCTACGTGGCTTCGACACAGACCCTCTCAGTGATTGGCTCTCATGGGATTTCTGACTTTGGCTTGAAATGTGTTTCCATGCTGTGTTTCCAGCTTCTAACAGGAGCTCAGTCACCTGTAACTGATGTGTTTGTTTCAGACTGAAACTTTCTTCTTTCTGTTGGAGACAGATTTAATGGTTCCAGTTCCTGAGCCGCAGCCCGTCACATTTTACCAACAGATGCTTCAGTCCAACTTCCAGGACACGTTCATGTGTGCACGGGAAGGCTGGGCGGAGGATAAACAGCGTCTGGTAGATATCTACACAGAGCTGTACATCACAGCAGGGTGCGACGTGCACATCAACACGCAGCACGAGGTCCGACAGATCGAGGGGGCGAGGAAGCCGGCAGAGCCGGAGAAAGCAGTGAGACCCAGAGACATGTTCAAACATCCTCCTGGAGAATACAGACCCGTAAAAACTGTGCTGACCAATGGAATAGCAGGAATTGGAAAAACCCTCCTGGTGCAGAAGTTTGTGTTGGACTGGGCCGAACACAGATCCAATCAGGATGTGCATCTCATCTTCCCCTTCACCTTCCGTCAGCTGAACCCTCTGCAGGGAGGAGAGTTCAGTTTGGCACAACTCATTCATGAATGCATCCCAGAAACCGTGGACATCAGAGAGGAGGCTCTGAACCACATCTTCACCGCTCTGCAGTCATCGGGAAACAGCAACTACGACAAGAGCAAATTCAAGCTGCTGTTTGTGTTGGACGGACTGGATGAGAGCCGCCTTCATCTGGACCTTCACGCTGAAGACGTCGGCTCTGTGGACGTAACGAAGCCGACTGCAGCCGGCGTGCTGCTGAGGAGGCTCATCAGCGGGAAACTGTTACGCTCCGCTCGCATCTGGATAACCACACGACCCGCGGCGGCCAATCAGATCCCTCGAAGGTTGGTCAGCTGCGTGACGGAGGTCAGAGGGTTCACCGACCCTCAGAAGGAGGAGTACTTCAGGAAGAGGTTCAGAGACGAGGAGCAGGCCAGCAGGATCATCTCCCACATCCAGACGTCCCGAAGCCTCCACATCATGTGCCACATCCCGGTCTTCTGCTGGATCACTGCTACAGTTCTGGAGGATGTGTTGGACACCAGAGAGGGAGCAGAGCTGCCCAGCACCCTGACTGAGATGTACACAGAGTTCCTGGTGTTTCACATGGATCGGACCAAAGAGAAGTACGGCCCAGAGAGGTGCGCTCACTACATTAAATCATTAGCAAAGCTGGCTTTCCATCAGCTGGAGAAGGGCAACCTGATCTTCTACGAGAAGGACCTGAGAGAGAGCGGCATCGATTTCAGAGAAGCCTCGGTGTGCTCAGGAGTGTTCACAGAGATCTTCAGAGAAGAACGTGGAAGGAGAGAGCGAGACAAGATGTTCAGCTTCGTCCATCTGAGTGTTCAGGAGTTTCTGGCTGCTGTTCACGTGAGGATGTCACTTATTAACAGCAACAAAAACGTGACGTCCATCCCACAACTGTCACTGAAAAACCTCCGACGGCTTTTAGGGAAAAAGACCTCAACACAGATCCACAGGATTTACATTGACAAGGCCTTAGAGAGTCCAAACGGACACCTGGACATGTTCCTCCGCTTCCTCCTGGGTCTTTCCCTGCAGACCAATCAGGATAAACTAAAGAACCTGCTCAGGAAGACAGGAAGTAGCTCACAGACCAATCAGGAAACAGTCCGTTACATCAAGGAGAAGATCAGTGAGAATCTGTCTGCAGAGAGAAGCATCAATCTGTTCCACTGTCTGAATGAACTGAATGATCGTTCTCTGGTGGAGCAGATCCAACAGGCCCTGAGTTCAGGAAGTCTCTCCACAGATGAACTGTCTCCTGCTCAGTGGTCAGCTCTGGTCTTCATCTTACTGTCATCAGGAAAACATCTGGATGAGTTTGACCTGAAGAAATACTCTGCTTCAGAGGAGGCTCTTCTGAGGCTGCTGCCAGTGGTCAAAGCCTCCAACAAAGCTGTGTGAGTACAGAGATAGCTGCCGTAATGTGACAGATGTGACGGGTGCCAACCAGCAGAACTCTGGGCAGCTTTTTAGTGGAGGTGAAACAACAGAGTTTTGTAGCACCTTAATTTAGTGTCAGTCCTGCAGAGCGTTTCCATGTTGTTTATCGTTTCACCTGAATCAATCAATCAATCAATCAATCAATCAATCAATCAATCAATCAATTTTATTTATAAAGCACATTTTAAATAAACGCAAAGGTTACCAAAGTGCTGTACATTAAAATAAACACAATAAAAACATCATAAAACAAAACTGTGCACATAAAAGAAACAACCTAGACGGTGGTAAAGGCCAAAGAAAAGAGGTGAGTTTTAAGACGACTTTTAAAACAGGAAAAGGAAGGGGCCTGCCTAATGTGCAGCTCATTCCAGAGCCTGGGGGCAGCAACAGAAAATGCTCGGTCCCCCCTGAATCCATGAACCACGCTCACAGTTCTGTTTATAACCTAGTTATTGTCAGGTGTTTTAACATTGGCAGTGCATGTCTAAGAATCCCACTCAAAGCATCGTGTAGAAATCCTGTTTGCAGGATCTCTGGTCCCAAATGTTACAGAGAGAGCACCAAACCGCTGAAAACGGCTCAAATCCGGTAAACGGGGTGTTCTGATGGGCTACCGATCCCTTCTGTTCTCCTTCACACCCTGCTTTTTACAAGATAAAAGCACTGCTGACGCTCTGAAACATGACTTCTCCACCTCCTCCAGCCACAAAGCTCTCTGCTGACATCTTTAACAATGCACAGAGGTGGAGATGACAGGAGGAGAAACCTATTCCAAACCCTGCTTAAGTTGAGAAATATCAACCAGTTTGGCTAATTCAGTTCCTATAAAAGGTTATGGAAAAGGTGATTTTCAGACCGGTCTCAGACATGCTTTAGTAGAGTAGACAGCTCCACTCTAAAGTCAGAGAGGCTGGAGCTGCATCCGAGTGTTCGGGTTTCATCTTTATGGACCTCTTTACAGCTTTTAACGAGCTTAATCAATCAGTCTAAAAGGCTCTGACTCCTGCCGCTGGCTCTGGCGTGTAGGCTCCAAACCAAAAACAGTATCTGTAACAATCCTGTCGTAGACCTCAACCCATTCTCAGGCAGGCAGAGGGGAGTTTACCCATTCTGAGACCGGAAAGTAGGCACTGTTCAGTTCGTGTGTAGCCATCTGGTCGGTTCTCTGGTGGGAAAGGGTGTTAAAGTGTCAACTTCGATTTATGGTGAAGATAAGATAGTACGGTGTCCCACTTTTCCAACAGAAAGATCCTTTGTTCATTTTAGTTTTTCCCAATCTTATGGCAAGCGTCTGTTGAAAAACTTTCAAAGGGCCGAAGGTTGTTGTAAATTAGGCAGTTTCTGTCTCTTTTTCCTTTGTGGAAAGAAAATGGAGATCTGGTTTATATCCACATACGTAAACATCCCCCACAGGAATGTTGGTTTTGTCAAAGTTTGAAAACTCTTAATCCACACGGCACTGTGACTGCTACACTGGCTTAACTAACCTGAACAATCGATATCATGCAGCATAACAATGTTGGATGTGTAATGTAATGTGGATTATATGATGGTGTATATCTCCACTCAGTGTTTCTTCTCACCTTCATCACACACAGTGGAGCCATATAATCTGGGAGTGCAGCAGATGAGACTCAATTAAAAACAAGAGCAGCAAAACAGTGGTAGAGACTCTCACTCTGGGGTGAAATGAAACAAGTGCCCACCAGTGGTGTGAGATAATTACATGATCACAAAGATGATGATGTGCTGATAGACAACAGATTTTGAGACTTTGTCACTGAGAAACTGCAGTTCCAAGGTTCAAATGCTTCGCCACCATGTTGACTCTTTGTTTCACTCACCGTGTTTCTGAGCATTTAAGAACCACCACATGGATAACAAGGTTATAAACCTGATATCAGGAGGTGATATAGATGCTCTTTCAGCCTTTATGCAGCATTAGAGCCGTTTCATTTGGATCACAGCTGTTCTTTGTCCTTTCCTGTTATTCCCTCCTCAGACTGAGTGGCTGTAACCTCTCAGAGAGAAGCTGTGCAGCTCTGTCCTCAGCTCTCAGCTCCCAGTCCTCCAGCCTGATAGAACTGGACCTGAGTAACAACGACCTGCAGGATTCAGGAGTGAAGCAGCTGTCTGATGGACTGAAGAGTCCAAACTGTGAGCTGGAAGCTCTCAGGTCAGGATTCTCTGCTGTTTCAGCTTCATACAGTCTCTGTGATGCAGTAACATCTGTTATTATGTTATTATTATCTGTTATAACAGCAGTTGTGTTGCTCTGTGTCTGCAGCCTGTCAGGCTGTCTGATCACAGAGGAAGGCTGTGCTTCTCTGGCTGAAGCTGTGACCTCCAACCCCTCCCATCTGAGAGAGCTGGACCTGAGCTACAACCATCCAGGAGCCTCAGGAGGGAAGCTGCTGAGGGCTGCACTGAAGGATCCACACAAACTCAGGTATGGAGAGGCCTGCTGCAGCCTCACAGTGTCTGACAGAGGAGGCAGAGCAGGGAACATGTTCTCCGTCCTTTTTAAAGGTTCATTTCCACCTTTTCTTCCCTCAGACTGGAACCTGCTGGAGAACAGTGGCTGAAACCTGGTCTGAGGAAGTGTGAGTGTTTGTTGACTTTGATGGCATCATGCATCACCTGTTAGAGTAGTTCAAAGCAGGAACTTCTGCTTCTTCTTTATCTAACTGTCAGTCAGTCCATTAATATGCATTCAGATGATGGACAGACTCGTGGCCCACACAGCTGATTTCTGCTGAAGGCTTCAGGGAAGGTGCTAAAGATGGTTCACTAACTGAACTGAACTAGAGCTGCTCCTGGTGTTAAACATGGCTTTTAATGGCTGATTTCCAGATGTTCTGTACTTGCATAAAAAAAGTCTCTAAAGACCAAGAGAATAAACTGTCCAGGAACACATTCCCAGGCATGGAATCAGCCAACGCTAAGGTATGGCGAGGTCACTATAGTCACATGACTACAGTATCAATCAATAGATATACAATAATCACCACAAAAGTCTGCTATGTAGCTTATCTGTGTGCAGTCTCACTCACATAGCCGCTAACATAACAATGGACTTGTCTCCGTCTCCCTGTTAGCATTAGCATTAGCATTAGCATTAGGTGCTGAAGTGGACAGCTTGAATCCCGCCTTCACTACCTGGTCCTCCTGCCTCTGCCGCTGGGGCAACATTGGACCCATCATCACCTGCCCCCTTTTTTTGGTGATAAATACATCTAAAGTTTTCTGCTTCCTTTTCATATTTTACATTAATAAGGGGGGGGGGATACCACATTTCAAAAGGGGATACAAGTCTTGGGGAAGATGATACTTAGATAAATACCTAAACAAATGAATTGATTGTGTTGTTAAAGGTGCCATGGCATGAAAATAAATGGAGGCTTTTATATATTTTTATAGGCTTTAGTGATCCCCGAATACTGTATCTGAGTTTTTTCCCCCAAAATTCTGCCTTGGTGCAAAAATACAGCCAGTCCCAAAAATGAGCTTTCCTTAGGATCCTCAGAATGAGCTGCTGTTTAGGGTCTGCAGCTTTAAATGCAAATTAGGAGGAGAAAGGCGGGGCAAAGCGGAGGGTGGGGGTGTGGCCTTACTTACGCCCGTGGTACGTTGCGCAAATATTTTGTGAATCGCTGTGGCACGTAGATGGCACGGCAGCTCTATGCCGTAAAACTAGCGAAACCTGTTGAAATGAGCTTACTTTGACAATATGACAAACTAGTTAGTGCAGTGTTTCTCAATTCTAGTCCTCGAGTACCGCTGCCCTGCATGTTTTCGACGTTTCCCTCCTCCAGCACACCTGAATGGCTCCTGAGTGATCATTTGTATCAGGTGTGCTGGAGGAGGGAAACATCGAAAACATGCAGGGCAGCGGTACTCGAGGACCGGAATTGAGAAACACTGAGTTAGTGAACAACTCTCCTAACACAGTCAAACATCAAGCAAGTGCTACACAAGACACAGCAAAAAAGGCATGCATGAAGGGGAAAGCAGGAGAGAGGATTTTGACATTCTCAGCTGATTGCTCTGGTTTGCAAAGATGCACGTAGCGCTAGCGCTGGAACCATGAATGAATCATTATCCTGATGAAATGCACTGAATCTGCAGATTCATTCTTCTTCAGGAAGCTTGAAGTAGAGGGTTTTGGTCTAAAATGAGCGAGCTAACCATCTCATGGGCATGCAAACACCTCCAACAGCCCAGTTGGCAGAGATAAGAGCTTGCAGATGCTATTAGCTGCATAGCTAATCATTAGCTAACGTTAGCTGCTAACGATACAAACCCTTTCCTGTGGTAACAAGCTATGTAACTATACTGTACATACAGGAAAGCAACACAATAATAGAGTGTTAAATGACTTACTCGGGAATGAGATCCTTCCCCAAGTGAGGGACGAATGGAGCTGAGCCAAAAGGCGAAGCTCTCGATTTACCGGTCAGTCTATGTTCCTACCCTCACCTATGGTCACGAGCTGTGGGTAGTGACCGAAAGAATGAGATCGCGGATACAAGCGGCCGAAATGAGATTCCTCCGCAGGGTGTCTGGGATCTCCCTTGGGCTTGGTATTAGCCCAAGTTCTGGAAACATTCGAAGGTGAAATATTTGGCGCACACATACATAAATCTCTTCTGTTCTGTCGTCACTTTCCCAGAAAAAACTAAATCTGTCCACTGGCTCTTTAGAGGTTCTGATGCAGGAGCTCTAAACAGATTTTTTACATCCATGTACAGAGCAATGAGCCGGCCAAAGAGCTGTGGGCGGGGAAAGGCAGTTTGGGCATAGCCATATATGGGCTCTGGGGGGAAACAACCTCGACTTCATAAGAGGTGCCACGTCATAAGCGGCGGCTTTCCCGATCAGGCCATCTGCATGGTCACATTTCCACAGGCGGAGAATAATTTCCAGTGCATGGTTTAGGTCTATCGACATTTTTAGCCACTGGGGGACCGCAGGCAGGCTAGAGGAACTCATATTAATGTTAAACAACCTTAAAAAGTGAAAATTTCATGCCATGGCTCCTTTAAGAATTTCAATTGTAGTTCATTTATATTTATTAAATTATAGAATAATCAATACAAATTGATACAGAGTAATTCCATAAATTCATTTAAAAAAAGAAAAACGAACATTTACATTTTCCCCTGCAGCCAAGGTGTGGCAGCTGCCGTACCCATGCATGGAATATCCATGTGGAGAAGTTTAGAACTGCGTCATGTTCTCTGAGCCCGTCCTGAACAGAATGCTGCATGAAGTCGATGTCATCCATAAAGGCATCGGATGTTTCAGCTAATGTGTGGTCTCTTATCTCCGTCAGATTTCTGTGAACTCACTGTGGACACGAACACAGTGAGCAGAAAAATGAGGCTGTTTGGGAACAGCAGGAGGGTTCTTGGAATGAGAGCCAAGCAGCCATATCCTGATCATCCAGAGAGGTTTGAATGCTGTCAGCTGCTGTGCACAGAGGTTCTGACGGGCCGCCGCTACTGGGAGGTTAAGTGGGATGGAGGCGTTTATGTGGCTGTGAGTTACAGAAGAATCAGAAGGAGAGGAAATAATGCTGACTGTTGGTTCGGGTGGAACGATCAGTCCTGGAGTATTCTCTCTGCTCACAGTGGAGATTACTCTGTGTGGCACAATGGGAGGAAAACGCTCCTCTCCTCCTCCTCCTCTTCCTCCTCCTCCTCCTCCTCCTCCTCCTCCTCCTCCTCCTCCTCCTCCTCCTCCTCCTCCTCCTCCTCCGTCTGTAACAGAGCAGCAGTGTATGTGGACCATCCTGCTGGCACTCTGTCCTTCTACAGAGTCTCCTCCGACACACTGATCCACCTCCACACCTTCAGCACCACATTCACTGAGCCTCTTTATGCTGGTTTTGGGTTCTGGTGGGCAGGTTCCTCCATATCTCTGTGTTCCCTGGAGGAGAAAGTGTCTCCAAACCCTCTTTGACTTGGACCTGCTGGACAGACCCAGGCTGTGTTCGAAACCGCATACTTCTCCTACTACTCCTACTAACTTTTTGAGTTAGTATGCGAGTTTGAGTAAGCGAGAAGTTCCCGGATGCATACTAGATTCACTGAAATGTTGGGTATGCATCATGAGGTTACTACTCATACTCAAACTACCCAAGATGCAATGTAATGTGACGTCGCCGATCGTCATTTCCTGTCAAAATGGCAGTTTCAAGCTAGCTACAACGAGGGTAGGTTCACTTCCTGTTTTCAAAACAAAAGCACCAATTGTATGGTAATGGCTTTCCCTATGATAAAAGGCAACGGGTATTTTATTTTGTGAAAATAACAGTATCCGCAGTATCCCATCGCCATAAACTAGCTACTTAAAGAACAAAAAAAATGTTTTCTTTATACCAAAATCACAAATCTTCACTTTTACACTAAATTCTGCTATATTTTAAAATAAATTGTTAAGTCTTAACAAACTAAATTTTTTATGAGTGTTGTAAGTGTTTGTGGCAGATGTTGATGCTTGATGACTGATATTGGGGGCTCCCATTTAAAGCACTGTGGCTCAATGTCAGCCATTTTCACAGTCATGATGGATGACAGAGTTCCATTCAGAGCCAACGTGTTCCTGCTCTTGGTTTTATTGAGCCCCACCATGGAAAAAACCCTCTCTGCATCAGCATTTCAGTGCGGCAGAACTAATACCAGTTTGGCAATTGTAGATAGCCTTATTGGGAATCTGTTCATACCAGTCACCTTTGAAAAAAATTAACCACGGAAGCCTAATTACACTCCTACATATTTTTCATTTTTCATTAAGTTGCTCATGTCTAAGGGTGTGTGCTGAATATTTAGGCCTACTACTCCAACGAACTCTTTAATCGGCAGGTATTGGTCTTTTACAAGGAGTAGGAAAACTATAGTAACTAATCAAAGATTCAAATAAATGAAGATATGACCTGCTGATGATCCTGACGGTTCTCTTCCACCTCCAGCTCGTCTACAACTTCTGCACGCATTCAGAGCATAATAGGCTATGTCCGCTGTGCATTCATGGGACGCGTGCTTGCAGCTGAAAGCTATTTCAAACCCGGCAACAAGAAATTCTGTTTTCTGATTGGTTGAGAAATTCTATTTTGTGATTTGCCGATGGGTTGCTAAATCAAGACAGCTGTACAGAGCTATAGTTCTGAGCTGTACGAGCGCACAGTAACCTGACATTGACTCGTTTATAGTATCGGCCATTAGAATTTCTGTGCGACGAAGTTGATCATTTCTCAGCGTGAGAAATGACATGTGTGGCGTGTGAGCGTGTGAACTTGTTGAAATGCGTGTGTCTCACGCTCATTGCGTGAGACTTGAGAGCCCTGTAGTATGTAGTATGTAGTATGTAGTATGTAGTATGTAGTATGCAGTATGTAGTATGTAGTATGTAGTATGCAGTATGCAGTATGTAGTATGTAGTATGCAGTATGCAGTATGTAGTATGTAGTATGTAGTATGTAGTATGCAGTATGCAGTAGGTAGTATGTAGTATGTAGTATGCAGTATGCAGTATGTAGTATGTAATATGTAGTATGCAGTATGTAGTATGCAGTATGCAGTATGTAGTATGTAGTATGCAGTATGTAGTATGTAATATGTAGTATGCAGTATGCAGTATGTAGTATCTAATATGCAGTATGCAGTAGGTAGTATGCAGTATGTAGTATGTAGTATGTAGTATGCAGTATGTAGTATGTAATATGTAGTATGCAGTATGTAGTATGTAGTATGTAGTATGCAGTATGCAGTAGGTAGTATGCAGTATGTAGTATGCAGTATGCAGTAGGTAGTATGCAGTATGTAGTATGTAGTATGCAGTATGTAGTATGTAGTATGCAGTATGCAGTATGTAGTATGTAGTATGTAGTATGCAGTATGTAGTATGTAATATGTAGTATGCAGTATGCAGTATGTAGTATGTAGTATGTAGTATGCAGTATGTAGTATGTAGTATGTAGTATGCAGTATGCAGTAGGTAGTATGCAGTATGTAGTATGCAGTATGCAGTAGGTAGTATGCAGTATGTAGTATGTAGTATGTAGTATGTAGTATGTAGTATGCAGTATGCAGTATGTAGTATGTAGTATGTAGTATGCAGTATGTAGTATGTAATATGTAGTATGCAGTATGCAGTATGTAGTATGTAGTATGTAGTATGCAATATGCAGTAGGTAGTATGCAGTATGTAGTATGCAGTATGCAGTAGGTAGTATGCAGTATGTAGTATGTAGTATGCAGTATGTAGTATGTAGTATGTAGTATGCAGTATGCAGTAGGTAGTATGCAGTATGTAGTATGTAGTATGTAGTATGCAGTATGTAGTATGTAGTATGCAGTATGTAGTATGCAGTATGCAGTATGCAGTAGGTAGTATGCAGTATGTAGTATGCAGTATGCAGTATGTAGTATGCAGTATGTAGTATGCAGTATGTAGTATGCAGTATGCAGTAGGTAGTATGCAGTATGTAGTATGCAGTATGCAGTATGCAGTATGAAGTATGCAGTATGCAGTATGAAGTATGCAGTATGCAGTATGCAGTATGCAGTATGTAGTATGCAGTATGCAGTATGTAGTATGTAGTATGCAGTATGTAGTATGCAGTATGTAGTATGCAGTATGCAGTATGTAGTATGTAGTATGCAGTATGCAGTAGGTAGTATGCAGTATGTAGTATGCAGTATGCAGTATGCAGTATGAAGTATGCAGTATGCAGTATGCAGTATGTAGTATGCAGTATGCAGTATGTAGTATGTAGTATGCAGTATGTAGTATGTAGTATGTAGTATGCAGTATGCAGTATGCAGTATGTAGTATGCAGTATGTAGTATGTAGTATGTAGTATGCAGTATGCAGTAGGTAGTATGCAGTATGTAGTATGTAGTATGCAGTATGCAGTATGTAGTATGTAGTATGTAGTATGCAGTATGCAGTAGGTAGTATGCAGTATGTAGTATGCAGTATGCAGTATGCAGTATGAAGTATGTAGTATGTAGTATGTAGTATGCAGTATGTAGTATGTAGTGTGTAGTATGCAGTATGTAGTATGTAGTATGCAGTATGCAGTATGTAGTATGTAGTATGTAGTATGCAGTATGTAGTATGTAGTATGTAGTATGTAGTATGCAGTATGTAGTATGTAGTATGTTGTATGCAGTATGTAGTATGTAGTATGTAGTATGCAGTATGTAGTATGCAGTATGCAGTACGCAGTATGTAGTATGTAGTATGCAGTATGTAGTATGTAGTATGCAGTATGCTGTATGCAGTATGTAGTATGCAGTATGTAGTATGTAGTATGCAGTATGCAGTATGTAGTATGTAGTATGCAGTATGTAGTATGCAGTATGCAGTATGCAGTATGCAGTATGCAGTATGTAGTATGTAGTATGCAGTATGTAGTATGTAGTATGCAGTATGTAGTATGTAGTATGCAGTATGTAGTATGCAGTATGCAGTATGCAGTATGTAGTATGTAGTATGCAGTATGTAGTATGTAGTATGCAGTATGTAGTATGTAGTATGCAGTATGTAGTATGTAGTGTGCAGTATGCAGTATGCAGTATGCAGTATGTAGTATGCAGTATGAAGTATGCAGTATGTAGTATGTAGTATGTAGTATGCAGTATGTAGTATGTAGTATGCAGTATGTAGTATGTAGTATGCAGTATGTAGTATGCAGTATGCAGTATGTAGTATGCAGTATGTAATATGTAGTGTGCAGTATGTAGTATGTAGTATGTTGTATGCAGTATGCAGTATGCAGTATGTAGTATGTAGTATGCAGTATGTAGTATGTAGTATGTAGTATGCAGTATGTAATATGTAGTGTGCAGTATGTAGTATGTAGTATGTAGTATGCAGTATGTAGTATGTAGTATGTAGTATGTAGTATGCAGTATGCAGTATGTAGTATGTAGTATGCAGTATGCAGTATGTAGTATGTAGTATGCAGTATGTAGTATGTAGTATGTAGTATGCAGTATGTAGTATGTAGTATGTAGTATGCAGTATGTAGTATGTAGTATGTAGTATGCAGTATGTAGTATGTAGTATGCAGTATGTAGTATGTAGTATGCAGTATGCAGTATGTAGTATGTAGTATGTAGTATGCAGTATGTAGTATGTAGTATGTAGTATGCAGTATGTAGTATGTAGTATGCAGTATGTAGTATGTAGTATGCAGTATGTAGTATGCAGTATGCAGTATGCAGTATGTAGTATGTAGTATGCAGTATGTAGTATGTAGTATGCAGTATGTAGTATGCAGTATGTAGTATGCAGTATGCAGTATGTAGTATGCAGTATGTAGTATGTAGTATGCAGTATGCAGTATGTAGTATGTAGTATGCAGTATGTAGTATGCAGTATGTAGTATGCAGTATGCAGTATGCAGTATGTAGTATGTAGTATGCAGTATGCAGTATGTAGTATGCAGTATGTAGTATGTAGTATGCAGTATGTAGTATGTAGTATGCAGTATGTAGTATGTAGTATGTAGTATGTAGTATGCAGTATGTAGTATGCAGTATGCAGTATGTAGTATGTAGTATGTAGTATGCAGTATGCAGTAGGTAGTATGCAGTATGTAGTATGCAGTATGCAGTAGGTAGTATGCAGTATGTAGTATGTAGTATGCAGTATGTAGTATGTAGTATGTAGTATGCAGTATGCAGTAGGTAGTATGCAGTATGTAGTATGCAGTATGTAGTATGTACTATGTAGTATGCAGTATGTAGTATGTAATATGTAGTATGCAGTATGCAGTATGTAGTATGTAGTATGTAGTATGCAGTATGCAGTAGGTAGTATGCAGTATGTAGTATGCAGTATGCAGTAGGTAGTATGCAGTATGTAGTATGTAGTATGCAGTATGTAGTATGTAGTATGTAGTATGCAGTATGTAGTATGTAGTATGTAGTATGCAGTATGTAGTATGTAGTATGCAGTATGTAGTATGCAGTATGCAGTATGCAGTAGGTAGTATGCAGTATGTAGTATGCAGTATGCAGTATGTAGTATGCAGTATGTAGTATGCAGTATGTAGTATGCAGTATGCAGTAGGTAGTATGCAGTATGTAGTATGCAGTATGCAGTATGCAGTATGAAGTATGCAGTATGCAGTATGCAGTATGCAGTATGTAGTATGCAGTATGCAGTATGTAGTATGTAGTATGCAGTATGTAGTATGCAGTATGCAGTATGTAGTATGTAGTATGCAGTATGCAGTAGGTAGTATGCAGTATGTAGTATGCAGTATGCAGTATGCAGTATGAAGTATGCAGTATGCAGTATGCAGTATGTAGTATGCAGTATGCAGTATGTAGTATGTAGTATGCAGTATGTAGTATGTAGTATGTAGTATGCAGTATGCAGTATGCAGTATGTAGTATGCAGTATGTAGTATGTAGTATGTAGTATGCAGTATGCAGTAGGTAGTATGCAGTATGTAGTATGTAGTATGCAGTATGCAGTATGTAGTATGTAGTATGTAGTATGCAGTATGCAGTAGGTAGTATGCAGTATGTAGTATGCAGTATGCAGTATGCAGTATGAAGTATGTAGTATGTAGTATGTAGTATGCAGTATGTAGTATGTAGTATGTAGTATGCAGTATGTAGTATGTAGTATGCAGTATGCAGTATGTAGTATGTAGTATGTAGTATGCAGTATGCAGTATGTAGTATGTAGTATGTAGTATGCAGTATGTAGTATGTAGTATGTTGTATGCAGTATGTAGTATGTAGTATGCAGTATGTAGTATGCAGTATGCAGTATGTAGTATGTAGTATGCAGTATGTAGTATGTAGTATGCAGTATGCAGTATGCAGTATGTAGTATGCAGTATGTAGTATGTAGTATGCAGTATGCAGTATGTAGTATGTAGTATGCAGTATGTAGTATGCAGTATGCAGTATGCAGTATGTAGTATGTAGTATGCAGTATGTAGTATGTAGTATGCAGTATGTAGTATGCAGTATGCAGTATGCAGTATGTAGTATGTAGTATGCAGTATGTAGTATGTAGTATGCAGTATGTAGTATGTAGTATGCAGTATGTAGTATGTAGTGTGCAGTATGCAGTATGCAGTATGCAGTATGTAGTATGCAGTATGAAGTATGCAGTATGTAGTATGTAGTATGTAGTATGCAGTATGTAGTATGTAGTATGCAGTATGTAGTATGTAGTATGCAGTATGTAGTATGCAGTATGCAGTATGTAGTATGCAGTATGTAATATGTAGTGTGCAGTATGTAGTATGTAGTATGTTGTATGCAGTATGCAGTATGCAGTATGTAGTATGTAGTATGCAGTATGTAGTATGTAGTATGTAGTATGTAGTATGCAGTATGTAATATGTAGTGTGCAGTATGTAGTATGTAGTATGTAGTATGTAGTATGTAGTATGCAGTATGTAGTATGTAGTATGTAGTATGCAGTATGCAGTATGTAGTATGTAGCATGCAGTATGCAGTATGTAGTATGTAGTATGCAGTATGTAGTATGTAGTATGTAGTATGTAGTATGTAGTATGCAGTATGTAGTATGTAGTATGCAGTATGTAGTATGTAGTATGTAGTATGCAGTATGTAGTATGTAGTATGCAGTATGTAGTATGTAGTATGCAGTATGCAGTATGTAGTATGTAGTATGTAGTATGCAGTATGTAGTATGTAGTATGTAGTATGCAGTATGTAGTATGTAGTATGCAGTATGTAGTATGTAGTATGCAGTATGTAGTATGCAGTATGCAGTATGCAGTATGTAGTATGTAGTATGCAGTATGTAGTATGCAGTATGTAGTATGCAGTATGTAGTATGCAGTATGCAGTATGTAGTATGCAGTATGTAGTATGTAGTATGCAGTATGCAGTATGTAGTATGTAGTATGCAGTATGTAGTATGCAGTATGTAGTATGCAGTATGCAGTATGCAGTATGTAGTATGTAGTATGCAGTATGCAGTATGTAGTATGCAGTATGTAGTATGTAGTATGCAGTATGTAGTATGTAGTATGCAGTATGTAGTATGTAGTATGTAGTATGTAGTATGCAGTATGTAGTATGCAGTATGCAGTATGCAGTATGTAGTATGTAGTATGCAGTATGTAGTATGTAGTATGCAGTATGTAGTATGTAGTATGCAGTATGTAGTATGTAGTGTGCAGTATGCAGTATGCAGTATGCAGTATGCAGTATGTAGTATGCAGTATGAAGTATGCAGTATGTAGTATGTAGTATGTAGTATGCAGTATGTAGCATGTAGTATACAGTATGTAGTATGTAGTATGCAGTATGTAGTATGCAGTATGCAGTATGTAGTATGCAGTATGTAATATGTAGTGTGCAGTATGTAGTATGTAGTATGTTGTATGCAGTATGCAGTATGCAGTATGTAGTATGTAGTATGCAGTATGTAGTATGTAGTATGTAGTATGCAGTATGTAATATGTAGTATGTAGTATGCAGTATGTAATATGCAGTATGTAGTATGTAGTATGTAATATGCAGTATGTAGTATGTAATATGCAGTATGTAATATGCAGTATGTAGTATGCAGTATGTAGTATGCAGTATGCAGTATGCAGTATGTAGTATGTAGTATGTAGTATGCAGTATGTAGTATGCAGTATGTAGTGTGCAGTATGTAGTATGTAGTATGTTGTATGCAGTATGCAGTATGCAGTATGTAGTATGTAGTATGCAGTATGTAGTATGTAGTATGTAGTATGTAGTATGCAGTATGTAGTATGCAGTATGTAGTGTGCAGTATGTAGTATGTAGTATGTAGTATGTAGTATGCAGTATGTAGTATGTAGTATGTAGTATGCAGTATGTAGTATGCAGTATGTAGTGTGCAGTATGTAGTATGTAGTATGTTGTATGCAGTATGCAGTATGCAGTATGCAGTATGTAGTATGTAGTATGCAGTATGTAGTATGCAGTATGCAGTATGCAGTATGTAGTATGTAGTATGTAGTATGCAGTATGTAGTATGCGGTTTCGAACACAGACATGCTTTCATGAGCAGAGTTGGAGTTTGAACCCCTCCTGCCTGCACGTACACCCAACTTGACTTAAATGGACCATGGTGCTCTGTACATGCTCCAAAGTTGCATCTTTTTGTAAAAACAGTTCAGTGTAAGTGTATATTAACACAAATTCCCAATAAAGCTTCTCTCAGTGACATATTTTTCTGTTTTTTGTTTTTGTCTGATGGCTAAATGTGTCTGAAAGTGTGTCAACTCAAGGTAACTTAAAGGTGACATATTCTGTAAAAGTATATATCAGAGTGTCTGAAGTCACCAGCCAAAGTAAAACATTTCTTAGTTTGTCTTTGAAAGTTCCTCATTTAACGATCTACTTTTAATTTGATGCCACTCCTCTCGTTCACCCAAACTCCTCTGCTCAGCCTCATCGTTCTGTAACTCATCAACCTGCAGCTGTGTGGAGTTATTGCTGTTCCTTTAGCAGCAGCTAACGCTAACAGCTTAGCTAATGAAGATGATGTACACCAGCTTCTAAGGAGTTATTGCTGTTCCTTTAGCAGCAGCTAACGCTAACAGCTTAGCTAATGAAGATGATGTACACTAGCTTCTAAGGAGTTATTTTCTCCTTTAGCAGCAGCTAACGCTAACAGCTTAGCTAATGAAGGTGACGTACACCAGCTTCTAAGGAGTTGTTGCTGTTCCTTTAGCAGCAGCTAACACTAACAGCTTAGCTAATGAAGATGACGTACACCAGCTTCTAAGGAGTTATTGCTGTTCCTTTAGCAGCAGCTAACGCTAACAGCTTAGTTAATGAAGATGACGTACACCAGCTTCTAAGGAGTTGTTGCTGTTCCTTTAGCAGCAGCTAACACTAACAGCTTAGTTAATGAAGATGACGTACACCAGCTTCTAAGGAGTTGTTGCTGTTCCTTTAGCAGCAGCTAACGCTAACAGCTTAGTTAATGAAGATGACGTACACCAGCTTCTAAGGAGTTGTTGCTGTTCCTTTCTGAAAGATGAACATTATTGTTCCCACATTACTTTGTTAGCTGAAGCTTTCTAGCTGAACGGTTCCGTTCTGTAACTCATCAACCTGCAGCTGTGTGGATAAGGTGTGTTTCCAACA